>NW_026000242.1:13603602-13608094 GCF_001458135.2 Marmota marmota marmota
AGCATGCTACAGGGACACTGCTACATCGATGTTCATAGCAGCACAATTCACAATAGCAAGACTGTGGAACCAACCTAGATGCCCTTCAATAGATGAATGGATAAAAAAAATGTGGCATTTATACACAATGGAGTATTACTCTGCATTAAAAAATGACAAAATCATAGAATTTACAGGGAAATGGATGGCATTAGAGCAGATTATGCTAAGTGAAGCTAGCCAATCCCTAAAAAACAAATGCCAAATGTCTTCTTTGATATAAGGAGAGTAACTAAGAACAGAGTAGGGTCGAAGAGCATGAGAAGAAGATTAACATTAAATAGGGATGAGAGATGGGAGGGAAAGGGAAAGAGAAGGGAAATTGCATGGAAATGGAAGGAGACCCTCAGAGTTATACAAAAGTAGATACAAGAGGAAGTGAGGGGAAAGGGAAAAATAATACAAGGGGGACAAATGAATGTCAGTAGAGGGGGCAGAGAGAGAAGAGGCGAGGGGAGGGGAGGGGAGGGGGGATAGTAGAGGATAGGAAAGGCAGCAGAACACAACAGACACTAGTATGGCAATATGTAAATCAATGGATGTGTAACTGATGTGATTCTGCAATCTGTATTTGGGGTAAAAATGGGAGCTCATAACCCACTTGAATCAAAGTGTGAAATATGATATATCAAGAATTATGTAATGTTTTGAACAGCCAACAATAAAAAATTAAAAAAAAAAAACATATATTGGAGAAAAGATAGTCTCTTCAACAAATGGTGCTGGGAAAACTAGAAATCCATATGCAGCAAAATGAAATTAAGCCCCTATCTCTCACCATGCATAAAACTCAACTCAAAGTGAATCAAGGACCTAGGAATAAAACCAGAGTCCCCGTGCCTAACAGGAGAAAAAGTAAGCCCAAATCTTCATCATGTCAGATTAGGCCCCAACTCCCTTAACAAGATTCCTATAGCATAGGTAAGCACAAGAAATAAAATCAGGAATCAATAAATGGGATGAATTCAAAATGAAAAGCTGCTTCTCAGCAAAAGACATAATCAGTGAAGTTAACAGAGAGCCTACAGAATGGGAGCAAATTTTTACCACACGCACATCAGACAAAGCACTAATCTCTAGGATATACAAAGAACTCAAAAATCTTAACACCAAAAAAACAAATAACCCAACCAATAAATGGACCAAGGAACTGAACAGATACTTCTCAGAACACAATATACAATCAATCAACAAATATATGAAAAAAATGTTCAACATCTCTAGCAATTAGAGAAAACCAAACTACTCTACGATTTCATCTCACTCCAGTCAGAATGGCAGTTATTAAGAATACAAATAACTGTAAGTGTTGGAGAGGATGTGGGGGAAAAGGCACTGTCATACATTACTGGTAGAACTGCAAATTGGTACAACCAATATAGAAAGCAGTATGGTGATTCCTTGGAAAACCTGAAATGGAACCACCACTTGACCCAGCTATCCCACTCTTCGGTTTATACCCAAAGGACTTAAAAAACAGCATGCTACAGTGATGCAGCTACATCAATGTTTACAGCAGTACAATTCACAATAGCTAAATTGTGGAAGCAACCTAGATGCCCTTCAATAGATGAATGGATTTAAAAAATGTGGTATATATACACAATGGAATATTACTCAGCATTAAAAAAGAATAAAATCATGACATTTGCAGGTAAATGGATGGAGCTGGAAAATATCAAGCTAAGTGAAGTAAGCCAACCCCAAAAATCCAAATGCCAAATGTTTTCTCTGATAGTGGATGCTGCTCCATAATGGGGATGGTGGGGGGAGAGCATGGAAGGAGTGGAGGAACTTTAGATGGGGCAAAGGGGAAGGAAGGGAAGGGAGGGGGGATGGAGGTAAGAAAGATGGTGGAATGTAAAGGACATTATTACCCTAAGTACATGTATGAAGATACGAATGGTGTGACTCTTCTTTGTGTACACCAGAGACGAAAAAATGTGCTCAATATGTGTACTATGAATTGAAATGCATTCTGCTGTCATGTATAACAAATTAGAATAAATAAACAAATTTTTAAAAAAAGGACTGGGGACATAGCTCACTGTAAAGTGCTCCTAGGTTCAATCCAAAGTACTAAAAAGAAAAAGGGAATTGCAAGGAAAATGAAATTCACAATCCCAGTCAGGAAAGGAAATGTGTAAGGGCTTCAGAGACAGAGGGTCTCCATATAAGGAGCTTGAACTTGCCCTGTAAATCCATTATTCTCTATATCATTTCCTGATACACTGAGTGGGTAACTTTTTTACATGCTCAGGTAAGTCTTTCACAATGTATTGCCTCGGAAGTGATACCTGTAAGGGGGGTACATACACCTGTCTTTCTGGCCCTCTTCTCCCTGATTCAGCCCTAGGAACAGTGATAGTTTTAAACATCTGCTGCAGGTTATAGAAGCTGATTTTAAGCAGGAAAATGACAGAACATACTTTATTTTAGATAGATTTGAGATGAACAACATAGAAGCAAAAGCCATGAGATTTCACCAATAGGGGAGAGGAAGGAGAGAGAAAAGAAAGAAGCAGAAAGGAGAGACTGTTCATAGAGAAGGCAAGTCCAAAAGAAATGGCTGAGGAAGTGAAGAATAAAAAATGTGTGATGTTAGAAAAGCCCAGGGAAGAAGAACGTGCATACAATGTGGTTTCAATCATCTTAGAATAGAGAAAGGATTCAAATACCAATAAATCCCTCCTGAAAAATTTAGTACATTCCTTTTTCTTTTTTTAACCACCTAGCCAGCTGAAATGAAAAGTAACCATTCCCATTCCAGGTCTTCATACATTCCTCTACTCTCTCTGCTCTAGGAAGTCTAGATTCTTTTAACCTTCTCTTACAGTTCTTATTTTTACTGTCTAATAATATTCATTGCCCTTCTCAGGAAACTTGTCAATTGTTTCCACACCTTGCATAAGCTGCCAAACTCAGAGCTGAAGAGTATCCTAATAAAAATTTTACAAAAATTGTATATAGGAGTTTAACTTTTGATTCTTACATGCTAAGCTCCTATCGTACATTTTAATGCCATAATTATTCTTTAAACAAATGCACATTCATGATCCCTCCTTCTCTTATGGTTCCTTTCAAAGTTTTTTCCTACCACAAAAGGTTATCATCAACAGATTACATTTTTCTTATTCTTTGTACTATGAAGAAACTTACTAGAATACTTTGTACTAGGAAGAAAACTGAGACAATAAAATCAACTTAGCCTGTGTAAAAGGGCTAACCCTAAACTAGAGACTCACAATTGTCAGACTGTGTTACAAGTATCACTACAGCATGAGATCTGTAGCAAAGATTTACAAGACCCCATGGATAGCACTTAGTGGAAGAAATATTCACTCAAGCAAAACTCCACAATAAGACAATAATCTGAGTAGCGTTTTTCGAGTTTGTGTTGAGATTTGACCTGTGTTTTATTTTTTTTTAAAGGAAGAATTTCAGAGATCATAGAAACATGTTTCTGAAAAAAGCATTTAAATAAGATAAAGATCTGGGTATAAAGAGAATCTAAAATAGAACAAGTGGCTACTGAAGGGAAAAAAATAGTTATGTCTTTTTCCGTTCTTTTTTCATCTCTTTTTCAATCTGCGTGTCTTTAAAGTTTTCTTTCTTTCTTTGGCCTTAGTACACTAAGACTTTCAATATGATGTTAAATAAGAGTAGCAAGAATAGACACCCTTGCCTAAAACTGTACAAATCTCATATGTCAAAGTTTCTCAATGAAACAAAATGTAACATAGAAAACTGGGTGTTATAGTCCAGAAATCTACAATCCTCAGACATTTTTTATTTTAAATACACTTAGGTAGAAGAAACATTTGACATAAAACATCTAACATTGCTTTGCCTACCTTTCAAATAATCAAAAATGCTTAAAACTTTGAAGAATAGTAATTACCAGAGGAAGGGAAGGGGGAGAGGAAATCTGATCATGTTCAAAAGGTACAAGGTTTCAGTTACACAGAAGGAATAATATTTGAGATCTACTGCACAGCATGGTGATTACAGGTAGAAATAATATATATTTCAAAATTGCTGAATAAATTTCAGAAATCTTACTACAGAAAATAAAGTGAAGGATATATTAATTAGCAATTCCACGTTGTATATATATATAAAACAAACATCACATTGTACCCCACAAATTTTTACACTATGATTTGTCAACTAAAAACAGTAATAAAAAATGGTTGGTACCTTAGCACAGAGGATAATCTGATTTAGGGACACATTACAGCTACATTGATATTAGTTTCAGGGGTCAACATTTTATCCACCGTACTTGCTTGGTTTTTAACTTAAAGGTTTACACACTTTGGTTCTGCTTTTCTGTTGCTGCATTAACATTCTGAAGCTTTTTCTTCTAAATTAATAATGACACCTATCATGAAGGTTTTTGGTTTTCTTAATAGCTTTTTGTCATTTTTTTTTTTTTGAGGGAGGGAGGGAG
>NW_026000242.1:13609262-13614916 GCF_001458135.2 Marmota marmota marmota
TTTTGAGGGAGGGAGGGAGGGAGGGAAGGAGGGAGAGAGAGAGAGAGAGAATTTTAAGATTTATTTTTTAATTTTCGGCGGACACAATATGTTTATTTGTATGTGGTGCTGAGGATGACATTCAGATGTCTGTAAACTGCGTGGTTCACATAATGCTGACAAAGAATGGCAGATATGTTTTCAACCTAAAGCAGTACCACTTTAGTCACAGTAATAAATGTAAAATGTACAATTCACCTGGCCTGCCACCTCAAAATTACAGGGCTTGTGACTATAGTTTTGGTTTCATAATACTTATAATTTTGCTGAAGGGTAAGAATCTTAATATGGTTAATCTATACAACTTCAAACCTGCATAATTTATAATTACCCTAAGATGAGTAAGGCATGGTTACTAATTTCAAAGATGGTGATTAATAAAACCTCTCATGAATCAAATTTTTTTCTTTTGAAAACAGGAATAATGATACTAAGGTTTTGATCAAATCTTCACAAATTCTTGTCATAAATTATTTCTTAGAAAAAGTTAGATAATTACAAACTATTGCTCATTTCCTTTCATGTAATTTGATTGCTCTCCAACAGTAAAAGATAGTTTTGCATATGTCCATCTTATATTAAGGTCATTTTGTATATTTGTTATGATGCTAATAAGACAGATTGTTCACCCCCACACCTAACCCCTTCACACCTAACCCCATTCCTAAATAGGAATCTAGTAGACAGCTGCATGAGAATATTATATATTAAAAATACAAAATTACCTATAGACATAAAATCGAATTTCTAAAGATTGGTCTAGCATAGTCAGAAATACATTAATAAGTATGATAGGAATAAAATAAAATTTATATAAATACTATCGGGATCTTCCAATTTAAATTGTTTATATTAAAACAAACATGGGAAGGAAAGAACTAGCATAGAAGAAAAAGAGATAATAAGCTAAGTAAATTCAATCCCAGATGTGCAACTGCCCCCTGGTGACAGAATATTGCAATACACTCTGAAAACAATGCACAATTTAGAAGATCTATAATATGTCGGCAATAAAAATGTTCATGAATCTGGGTTGTTTACAAAATTTACAACTGTCATTTTTTAAAATTTATTCACTCATTACTTCATATCTGGTAAGGAATACAATGGGAATGGTTTTATCCCTCATCAGAGTTTACTGGGAGAGAGATACAAATACACAAGATACACAAAGAAATGTAAATTACCGGATTGTGATAAATGCTAGAAAAGGATAGTCTAAGGCAGATGAGTGGGGTAAAGAGGAGAGAGTTATAAACACCACTATCTTAGTCCATTTCATGATGCTATGACAGAATGCTACAGACTGAGTAATTTACAAACGAGTTCATAACTGGTTCAGGGTAACAAGAGAAACCCCACTAAGGATTAGGTGGCTGGGCGAACAAGGGTTTCCTTTTGTTATCTGAACCCATTATCCTCTATCACAGCAATCTGCTCCTGTCTTCCATAGCATTTCTCATAATAATAGTAATTGATTATTTGCCCTTATATGATGTAAAGAAGTATACAAACTGAGACTTGATGAGAAGCAGCAAAGAGGCAATTTTGGGATGGGAGAGAGGATGCATCCCAACAGAGGGTAAAGTATGTACAAAGTCTCAAAAGCAGAAATTTCAGGTAAGTTCAAGCTCTAGATAAGAAGCCAGTGTGACCAAAGTAAGAGAAAGAATGAGAAATGGGAGAGAGGAAGAATAGTGGATGGAGCAGGTAATGCAGAGACTTGTAGGTTAGGGTAAGAAATATGGATTTGATCTAAGAGGAAGGGAAGTCACTCCTGGGTTTAATCAGGAGACTGACATATCTGTGTCATGATAAATCACCCTGGCTTCTGGGCTCAAGTGTAGAAGCAGGTTAGCAGCTTCAGGTATGCAATGACTGGTCAGCCCCAAATGACAACCATAGGGATGGAGTCAACAGTACACATTGGAGACACATCTTGGAGGCACAATTGACAAGAGGTGCTGATGGGCTGGATATAGCAAAAGCATAAAAGATGCTCCCAGTTTCAGGCTTGAGCAGCTGGGTGGTACTCATCAATGAGATGAGAGATGCTGAAGAGGGCAGGCATGCAGGATCAAAATCTGTTTAAATATATTGAGTTTAAAATACCTTTAGAGTTCCAAGAAGAGATGTAAAGTAGGGAGTTGGATCTGTAAGACCAAGGCTCAGAGGGAGAAAGATGTAAATTTAAGAGTTTACTGGGATTAAAGGTCATAGAATGGTTGAGGTTACACAGGGAAAAGCTGTAGACTACGGATTTGGTCAGTCACATGTGGAGTTTGTTGTTCATCTGTTGACTATAACTTATGACAAGGGCAATATTTAGAAGGTCTTCTATACTCAGCTTTAGGAATTAATGAAATAATTCCTAAATTATTATTATAATGTCATAATTGCCCTTTGGTGATGTCATAATTGCCTCTTCTTTATAAAAAATAACGTTCCAGACGTCTTGATTTTGTTTCTTTTATCTTTATTCTAAAAAGGAGTCTTAGACCTATTTCTTGTGAATTTCAAGCTTACATGTACATACCAAATTTCCAAACATACTAGAGTCCTTGATCTTTAAAGCTTCTAAGTCTCAATATGTGAATTCTATGACACCAGCAGAATTTTTAATCAACCCTCTAAAGAGTGTGTTGGCATTAAATTTTCTATATTTCTGGGATATTGAAAGAAAATACTTTAGTGCTTATCTCTGTGATGTGATTATGGGAACTTTCAATTTCTTTTTTAATGTTTTTTTTAATTGCCACAATGAATCTGTAATAATATCTATGTTAACAATAACAGCTAATATTTATTTAGCACTTACTTGGATTGACTCATTTGATCTTTACAGAAATATATGAGGTAGATATTAATATTATCTTCCATCTTACGGATGAGAACACAAGGTATAAAGAGGTTGGGTGCCTAACCAAAGGTCACACAGCTGATAAAACACAAGCCAGGGCTCTACTCTTAACCATGCCAATAAGTAGCTTTCAAAAATATATGTATTTTTGACTATGATTCATAGCATGAATTCTATTTTAGATCATGACCCAGTACAAAAATACTCTGTAAAATACCAAAACAATATTTCATAAAGATATAACACCCTTGCAAAGGATGGTGTGTTTTATAGGTTCTCTTCTTTTTCCTTTGAAATGCTAGTTGGAAGCCACTAAATTAATCTCATGACCCAATAATGGTCACTACTGGCAGTTTGAAAAACACTGTACTACAATGTATAGTCACAAATGATGAAGGAAAAAGTATTTTCCAAAAATTAAAAAGATATCTAAATATTAAAGTTGCCAAACACTTGTTTTAATTTAGAAGAAATTAACATAAATCAGCTTGTGATAATTACCTATCCAAATAAGGTATTTTACTTTATTTTGAAAAAGATTTAGCTTCATGTGAAAGAGATTGAAAGCCATTTAAATAAATGTTTAAAATAAATTTTCATCTTCGTGATTATTTTGTTAAGTAGTATACTTAACAATCTTTTGATAACCAATAAGAATAAATACCCTTCAGATAAACAGGCAAATAATTTGAGCACACAATTTATAAAACAACCTTTTTCTAGGCAATTCCATCCCCAGGAATTTATTGCAAGAAAATTACAAAACACATAGAAAAGAACTTCTTAGGACGCTCTCATTAATGTTATTTATAATACTTAAAAATTGAAAGACACCTAAATTTCTAGAGAAGACAACAGAGTAAATAAATCATGGCATACCTACACAATAGAAAAATATGTTTAAAGAATGCTAGTTCTAAAATCTTTATATAATTCAAAACTCAAGTTGAGATTAAATTTCTCATAGAAGTAAATGCAAAGAAAGGCAGGCAGGGGTACAGATGCATATTCTAGCAAATAAAAACATCAGCCATTGCAGATTGAGGTATGTATCTGAGTGCCTGTCTATAACTACATCATCAGTGCTGCTTGCCATTATCCTTATTCAAGAGATTTCTGTGAACTTAAAAACATTCCTACTTCAAAGCAATTTTTCTAAGCTCTTTCCCTATTAGTATCTACTCCTTAATTAATGGCACAGAATGTCAACATAATTGTTTAGCCTTCTTTCTGGTATGAAATTATGTTTAACTTCCCTCCCAAAGTTACTGATCTGGGAGTGTATTTCAGCACCATACCATTCACCAAATGAAAGTTTAATTAACACTGTTCTAAGTTATTAGTATTCAGATTTAAATTTTTTCCAGCTACACAATATTCAAAAGTTCCAATGCACACAGAAGCATGGTTCACCCATTTCTGTCAAAGATCAAGAAATATTTCTAACATTCTGACTCAGTAAATCTGGAGTAGACCTGAGAATCTACATTTTTCCAAGGTGATGTGGGTGGCAACAGTCAAGAGAACACTCTTTTGAGAATGACCATTCCAGACAGAGATGGTACTTGAGCAAAACTGATCCTGAGAATCAATAGGCTTGAGGACCTGTAAAATGGCAGCTGCTGAAACATGGGCTTCATACATGTGGTTAAGGAATATGTCAGAAGTACAGAAATGAAAACCCTGTAAATAACACTTTTTAGGATAAGTTACCCTTCCTAGGAAAGTGAGTTGACACTTATCATAAATCAAAACTATTTAAATATGCTTCTGTGACATGATATTGAAAGACACCTAATAATGATATTATCTCCAACCTTTAAATTCCACTCCCTATTCTCAGCTTCACATCACACAGATAAACAGTGAGGTGATAAGGTCACAGTAGATTTCTGGCCATGTGGCTATTTAAATTCTTTCCAAAGAATTAAAAAAACAGTATCACTCCATTCTCTATAATGAAAACACAATATTAGCACCTCCTAAATCTTAATATTTTATGTCATAAGCTACAGGTGAAAATTCATCAAAGAAAAAAGTTGAACCCTATTCAATAGTTCCGTTTATGAATTTAAAGAAATGTTCCATACTTACCAAAACCATCAATATCTAGATTATTTTCAACCACAACATCTAGAAGAGAGTCACCAACTTTTCCTTTGGTTGTTAATG
Organism: Marmota marmota marmota; assembly: GCF_001458135.2. Lineage (NCBI taxonomy): Eukaryota > Metazoa > Chordata > Mammalia > Rodentia > Sciuridae > Marmota > Marmota marmota. The sequence continues at coordinate 13,614,334 of NW_026000242.1, forward strand.
TTACACCATCATTGTTTATAAAGTGGACTGTTATCTTATCTTCTGAGCTGGAAAAGAAAGCAGTTGTTCAATGTTCTTAGTAATTTCAAAATACAACTTCAAATAATCATTTTAATCTGTAAATTCAAAGAAATAAAGCATGTGCACATTATAGGAATACGCTCTTTTACAGTATTTTCTTTCCTTTCCAAAGTTTAATTTGGTCTAACAGGATGGCACAAACCTTTAATCCCAGTGACTCAGGAGGCTGTGTCAAGAGGATCGCAAATTTAAGGCCAGCCTCAACAACTTAGCAAGACCCTACCTCAAAAAATAAAAAGAGAGGAAGGAAGATGGCGGCAAGGGGAGTGCATTGCCCCCGTGTGCTGCTTCACTGTGTGGGAGTATGACAAGTCAGGACGGCTAAAGGATACCTTGTTAGGAATTTCCAGCAATAGTGGGGTGCTCCGGAACCTGGAGGAAGGATTTCCATCGCACGAGGATCAGCTACGGGGACTCAAACGCGAGAGGTTTGTCGCACGGAGGGTAACACTGCTTATTCAGCAAATCGCCCCGCGGCTACAGTTTGCAGCGCGCGCTGGGA
>NW_026000242.1:13619786-13623978 GCF_001458135.2 Marmota marmota marmota
TTTGTGATGAGCTTTCAAAAAAAAAAAAAAAAAAAAATTTGCTCTCAGTAGTGTGATCACTATCCAGATGCCTGATAGAATAAGTGCCACAGAAGCAGAGAAGAGATTGCAGTCGAGAAACAACAGTTTCAGAGTTTTTTGAGTATCTGAGCATTTCATTTGGGTTGACTCTGTATACCCAAAAATCAATAGAACTACAAAAGGTTTTTAATTATTTACTTGCTTGAATCTTTGAAAGATAAATATATCCTTTCACATTTTACTATATTATCTATCAGCAAGCTGGCTTAAATTTCTTTTCCTTCTTATCAACGCCACTACAAAATTTGGCAAATTATAGTAGCGATTAGCTCCTTATCCTCCACCATTACCATTTTACCTTTTACATCACAATTGAAAAGATGTATTTCGACTTAATAAGTTATAATTTTCACTACTAGCAACAGATGGTAAGTCTATCAAATAAAATTTTAATATAAGCCAGAATTAAATAATTTCAGAGCTGAAAATTATCAAATCTAATTATCTCATTTCACAAATGAGGCAAATGAAGCCCCAGTAACTGAATAAGGTCCTCCCTAACACTGAAAAAAAGATTCTATTAATTATGATGTGTGTGTGTCTGTGTGTGTGTGTGTGTGTGTGTGTCCCACAAAAGGACCTGTGTCCTCCCACTTCTTTTTGTAACAATAATTAAATTACTAAAAACAAGTGTTCTTGCTGGGGTGTGCCTCAAGTGGTAGAGTGCTTGCCTAGCACCAGGGAGGCCCTGGGTACAATTTTCAGCACTGAATAAAAGGAAAAACCTACTTTCAAACATTAATCATGATTTTAATCTAGACAATTGCCTTTTTTTCCCAAGGTAAAGTGGCTGAGAATAAAGATTTTCCAGAGGCAGGGAGAATGCTGTGGAGGGTCTTAGAAGGGCACAGACCAAGCATGGATGCAGAAGAGCTATTCAGGAGATAGTACTAAAGATTTTGGAGAATATTTATATGCCATAAACTGGGAGACAGTGAGGAAATAATGTTCAGATTTCTGGTATGGGCAAATGGGTGATACAGTTTAGGGTGAAGAGAGGAGTTTTTAGGGAAGATGGAAATTAGTTCAAGTTTAAACTTATTTCATTCAATAATGGAAAAACTAGATGAAAATGTTCCCAAGCCAGATGGTAATATGGGTCTGGGCCCAGGATAAAACTTTAGAGATTTGATATGAACAAATGTCTGGTAGCTAAAGCCATAATAGAAACTATAGAAAGAATTCCATCATTTTTTGAAATTACCGAAAACCAGAGGTTTTAGGATTGCTGTTCTGGTATATGTTGCTGTTCTGGTATACGTTAAAGCTAAGTTTATAACAAAAGAATTAAAAATCTCTTACAACAGCCCCCATTTCTATAAAATCAGGATAACATTTATCTTATACAGGTTTTTGGTTTGTTTTTTTTTTTTGGTACCAGGTACTGAACTCAGGGACCCTCAACTACTGAGCCACATCCATCCCAAGCTCTATTTTGTATTTTATTTACTATTTTGTATTTTATTTAGAGACAGGGTCTCACTGAGTTGCTTGGCGCCTCACCGTCGCTGAGGCTGGCTCTGATCTCACGATCCTCCTGTCTCAGCCTCCTAAACTATTAGAATTACAGGCATGCACTACTGCACCTGGCTTCTTATATAGTTCTGAAAACAAACACAAAATATCTAACATAATAGAACCCAACAAACAGTGATTGATAATCTTTAAAATCAAAGCCTTTTTACTGCTAAGAACATGACCTGCTGTTATGTACCAAAAGCATATAGTCCTATTAAAACAAAAGTTAAGTGAGGATATTAATCAGTTCAGTAAAGGAGAGGAAGTGCAAAGTAGAAAGGAAAGGTAATTCTTCTGTCCAAAGAATATGGCACCTAAGATTCAAAAGGTGGAGATTCTAGTCCTGGTTCTGACATTCATTAGGTCATCATAGGAAGTCACTTGTTTATGAGTAAACCTGGGATAAAATAACTTCACCAAGCTGCAAACTAAAGAATTAAAATGATTTTAAGAAATTAAGTCTGTGAAAATCCTGTGTTCCTTAAAATAGTAAACCCATGTACTTTACCCAAATTAATTTTTATCTGTTCACTGTCAAAGATTAGCATTGATGGATTTTTTTAGATGTTCTTCTTCCAGTTCGAAGAACTAATAAAAGCTTTTAGCTGGTCCTCAAAAGGATGAGATTTCGTGCACTGAGAAACAAATATAGCCCCTTAAATCTTCTATCATCACCAATTAATCCATCATCACTACAAACTATTTTCTTCACTTGTTACCCTTTACTCAACTTTACCATTTACTTTTATCTTGTATTCTGCTTGACCATAGCATACATTTGTCTGTTTGCTGTGCTACAGTTCTTGGCAGCCTCCTACTAAAAGAGAAAGCTGCAGTTGCTTATGACCACATTTCCACGATATACTGTATTCGGGCACACTAGCCCAGAAAAAGGACCCAGTCTAGGGTTCCTACTTACACAGTCACCTTAACTCTCCCAGATAACTCACTAACTATAGAAAGACTAGGATTGTAGCTTGGTGATCAAATGTTTGCCTTGCAGGTATGATGCCATGGTTTCAATCCTGATCCCTACTATAACAACAACAAAAAAAATCAGCCATTATGGTGCTCGAAAACCAAACAAAAACTTCTTGAGTTCTAGTCCTGCCTGGTTTTGCTGACTACTTAATGTGTAATTTTGTTACCGTTTATCTACCTCTTCCTACCTAATAGGATTGTCTTAACAGTCAAATGAAGTAATATATGTGAAAACCCTTTACAATCTAAATCATTCCAAATTGTGTGTCAGGATGTTTTACAATAAAAGTTAAGTTGTTGGGTTTTTTTATTCTGACAAAATTATCTAAATGTTAAACTTCAAACTCATAACTACAGCTTCTAGAATGGATCTATCCAATTGAACATTGTGCAATAACACAGATGTTCTATACCTGCAATGTCCAACAAGGCAGCTGTTAGTCACATGCAGAACTGAGTATTTAAATGTGGCTAGTGTAATTGGTGGACTGCGTCTTTAATTTTATATAACTTTACCTTACACTTCCAATAGCCACACGTAGTTAAGCAGAAACAAACAGCACAGATCTGGAATGAGAACTGGAAAACCCAGTTATACTTCCAAAGTCTATGATAGGAAATACAACATTCAAATCCAAATAATAAAGGTGGGGAAGATAATTCCCATTAAGAAAACAACACTCATGTTCACTTAAATGCTAGTTACATAGATATGTTCAATATGTCCTAATTTATACCCAAGTTTTCAAGAATGCATCCAAGAGAGCACCCACACAGAATGTCAAAGGTATGTAAGAAGAAACAGGGACAAATCCATCCAACTTGTCTTCTCCATGATCTCACTCACAGTTCATGAAACAAAAAAATTCAGTGAGCATGCACCTCAAAACAGGTTCATGGGGGATAAGATGCATCAGTCCCATACTCTCTTCTCAGGTGCCTTCTCAAGAAGAAACTGGAAAAGATAGCATACAAATCCCATATCCTCTCTATCCAGTTCTTGCCTCCTACCACACTACACCCTAGGGTGAGGAACATATAAAAATCTCCACCATACTGCTACAACCTGAAGTTGACTGAATTTTATTTCCAGTAACCTAAGGCATGATTTTGAAAAACAAACATGATGCCAGGCATGGTGGCACATGCCTCTAATCCCAGCAGCTCAGGAGCCTGAGCTGTTTGGCAAGTTTGAGGCAACTTAGTTAAGCAGGGCTCTAAGCAAATTAGCAAGAAACTGTCTCAAAATAAATTTTTAAAGAGCTGGGGAGATAGTACAGTGGTTAAGTGCCCCTAGGTTCAATCTCTATTACCCTCCCAAAAAATCCCAAGAATAAAAAATTCCAATGTTTTGGGAAATTTTTTCAGATCTTTTTCAACATTTAACACAAAATCCTCAACACTATCAGCCTAAGAGCTGCTGCTGCCACAAGGCATCCACTGACCTCTCAGTATCTGCCAGGCACAAGACTACCTTCATCACCTGTATTATCTCACATAATTGAGGATTGTTCCTACCACAGGAGAAAGGACCACTGGCAGGTCAGATCAGAATTTCCCATTGTTAAAGGGCTGGAACCTTCCAGAAAACTGAGCACAGAAGCGCCTGTCT
>NW_026000242.1:13624992-13688265 GCF_001458135.2 Marmota marmota marmota
CGCCCCCCCCCCCAAACCCCAATTCTTGAGATCAAGACAAAAAGATTTCAGACAGGTCCTTCAGAGTAACAGGTATGAGTTTATTAGATGGGATGGGAAAGGAGGACACTCTCAAGGCCAAGAGTGGGTCCTCTCAGGAGAGGAACAGGATGGCTCTCCTGCACTCCAATTTTATTGCGGATCCCAGAGGAGTTTCTAAAGGGTCCAGCCCAGGTCCACATCTTCACTTTTGACCAAGAGCAGGATGACTTCAGACTTTCACGTCCCCACTGCCACAACTCTAGATCACTTTGGCCCAGCCTGATGGATTCTAAATTAGATTCTTAACCAAAAATTCTTACAGGTTTTATGGTTAGACGGAATTATCCTTATCTCCCTGAGTTCCAGGATCTGGGTCATGAAAAGGGTCACAAAAGTATCCCACCTCACAGTAACTTGGGTTCCTCTCAGGGACATTATTTCAAGTCTGCATTTCTCCTGCTGATACCAGGTAGTTAGATGAGGAAGGCGACATATCCTGTCCACTTAGGCTGCAGGCAAATTGCTTCTTGGAAAACACAGCATGTGGGAAGACAGCACAGTGAGCCCATTTTATATAATTATTCCCTTATGTTCCCAGCACCCGTATTTGTTCCCTTACCACTATGAAGGTCACTGCCAGTTCAGGGCAAAGGTTACCGTGATTCCAAACCACTATAGGAACCAGCAGTGGCAAGTTGCTAGTTTCTCCCCAGACACAGGAAGAGCTGGAAAAGAAAACTGGGGGTCCCAGATCCCCATTTCCCCACAGACCTGGGTGGTTAGAGGAGGAATTTCGTTTGAGGGCAGAAGGAGGCGACACCAACCACTTTCAGGACTGAGCGGCCCACAGGGCTCGGGAGGAGGCGGAGCGAGGGACGGGTGTCCCTGGAAGGACCCCGCACGCAGGCGCCAGGCGAGGACCCGGCATCGCGAAATGCGGCCTACGGAGCGCAGCCCCCAGCCGGGACCCCAATGTCCGCCCCCGCCTCACCTGCTCCGCGCCGACACGCTCAGCGGCCGGCTTGCCCGCGCGCCGCCGCCCAGGCCCGGCCCCGGCTTCCCCGGCAGGCCGCTGGCCCCCGCATGGGGTCCGGCGAGGAGCAGTGGGCGGCGGGCCGAGCCACCCAGGGCTGCGGAGGCGATACGCAGGAGCCGGGAACTCCCCGCGGCGGCCATGGCCCACGGTCGCTAGCTGCTGGTTGGACGCAGGCCGCCCCAGCGGCGCGGAGGCGAAGGCTCGGCGAGCTGGGCGGAAGGACGCCCGAGGGCCGCGGCCGGGGGCGGAGCGTCTGGGCGCAACCTGCTCCCTGCGGCCGCCTGCCGTAGACTCCGCGCGACTAGCTCGTGACCTATAAAGCCCTAGGTGCGGCGAGCCCGCTCGGCCCCGCCCGTGTCCACGCCTCCGGGGCGGTCTCTCCTCCGGGCCGGGCTGGAGCTCGCAGAGTTCACCCACCGGTCAGTTTTGAGTTAACCTGGAAGCTTCTCAGCGTTTTAGAGTTGCCAGGCAGAAGTGATCAGTTCGAAAGCACAACGTGTGGCAGAAAGATAAGTAAAACAACCTGCAGTTAACCAAGACCACTCCGCACTGTCCCGCACTTCCTCCCCAGCGCCCCCCCCCCCAATCCCGCCAAAAAACAATGCAGGCAAAGATAACATTACTTTACAGCCGAAGGGAATACTGGGCATTGTCCAACAAGAACAGTAAAAAAATGTTAGAAATTTTCAGAATGCCAATAGGTACTATACAGAAATAATTATGAATATAAAATTATAAGTCATCACAATAATGAATAGATTTAGGGCCACTGGTGAAAACAGGTAATAAGCCTAGGTCTGGACTGAAAATAAATGCTTAATGCGCATATGAAATCCACGAGACTTTAACAGGAAATCTTTTGATGAACTGAGATTTCTAAAAGACTTAGGAAATCCCGAAAGATGAATTTTAAAATACTCTTTATCACAGTTAATACATTATGGGAAAAGAGGCTTTGATGTCAGAAATAACAAATGTCCAAATCCAAGGTCTGCCACTTAGGCAATCTGAGACCTTGGATAAATTAATCTTTTTCAGGATCAGAGTTTTTCCCTACTTCATGGATAAGATAGTTCTTGCTTCACGGCGGTTCTGAGGTTGGACGAACTAACACGCACAGTGCACGGTGCGTCACAAACCACAAGCAATAGATCTTTCCAGCTGAAATAGTAGTCTTACAGCAGGCGATATCCACAAGGCCAAAAGTGGCTATTGCAAATATGCTAAAACACGATAAAAGATATTTTAAAGAATATTCAGAACAAAATAGCTTGAAGCAGACCAGAAACCCCCACACGCAGAGACATTTACCATAATTAAGCAGAAATCTCCACCGTATTTGTAACATATAAGTTCCTTTTCTTGTCAGAAAGCTTTAGAATAGAAAATAAGCAAAAAATTCTTCAAAAAACTCAGTGTGGGATAGGACTTCTATTTGTGAGGACTAAGTTGCTGAATCTTGCAAAAGCTAAGTTTGGTTGCAGGCTTGATGATGTTACTTCTGCTTTTGTAATAAAACCTGTAAGACCCCTGACTAATCTAAAAAATAAAATAAAATGAAAAAGCACTTGTCATGAAAACTTTAAAACCCCTCCTCCCACTGGGTATAAAGTTCAAAGAATTTCCAGACTCGAGGTCCAGAGAATTTTTTAGGTGATAGCCCCTCTGGACCCTGCAGCCAATAAACCTGCTTCCTAAAAATTCCCGGGTTGTCCAGCCTCTTCTGTCCTACATCAAGCTGAGTAAGAATCTTTCCAGGCGATATAAAGAACATATTGGACCTGATAGCAGAGAGAAGAGTCATTGGGCTCCTTTAATTGCCTCAGTCTTCAGATCAAGAAAAAAGTAAGTGCATTAGAAAGGGCACAACAAACCTTAGCAAGAGGTTCTAAAATAACAGTTGACTTTTATTTATAAAGATTAAATCTCCAAAGTCAGATGATTTAATTATAGAAAATTGGAAGAAAAGTTGCATGTTACTTCTCCTCTCAGCCTTACTATAGTAAATCCAGCTTTGGCTTGGTCATGGCACAGTGTTCTGCTTTCAAGGGCATTTCTTTGTATGCACAATAGTTAGTTATCTTAGTGGCCTCTGCGATTCCAATACACAGTGCATATTAAGGTCTTGAGCATATTAAGGTTCAGTAAGTATTCATGAATAAATGGTGTCATGTGTTTCATTAGTAAACAGCAGGATTCATTAGGTATGTGCATTGAAGTTAAAGAGGGAAAAATGTTCTCCAAATTTTCAAAGGTGGGTGAAGGTTTTCAAAAGATTGCAATTACAAATATTAAGCAGAATTTCAGGGATATTGCTGAGCATAAGGTTCAGGAACACAGATAAAGCAATATGGAATTACTGCAGATGTGCTTTTACTTATCTTTTTGCTTTTATATTTTCTTATCTATAAACTCCCACCCCCACTCTATCTTTTACTCCTGTTAAATTGTTAGGGTTTGGGATCTGGAAGGTCTCCCAAAGGCTCATGTGTTGAAGTCTTAGTTCAAAATGCAGCAATGTTCAGAGGTGGAGATTTGAGGAGGGGATTGGCTCATGAGGTCGCTGACCTCAGCAATGGATTAAAATCCTTCCTGGCTATCAGGAGGTGAGCATCTCTCCTCTACCTTGACCTTCCACCATGATGTTCTGCCTGATTTAGGCCCAAAGTAATTAAAGCCTGCCGGCCATGGACTGCAACCATGAGCCAGAATAAATCTTTCATCCTTTAAGTTGTTTATGTCAGGTCTAACACACAAATCCATTCATATTTTGATGTTCTACAGGTAATTTATAAGCAGTATATTAAATCAAGTTAAACATATCTGTCTCCTTAAATATTTATCATTTCTTTTTTTTAAATATTTTTTAGTTGTTGGTGGACCTTTATTTTATTTATTTGTATGTGATGCTAGGAATTAAACCCAGTGCTTCACACATGCTAGGCAAGCACTCTACCACTGAACTACAACCCCAGCCCTATTTATCATTTCTTTATGGTGAAAACTTTAAAAATCCCTCTAGCTTTTTTAAAGGTACAGTACATTATCATCTATGATCACCTTACTATGCTATAGCAAATTAGACCTGATTTAACATTACACAATTTATACATATGTCAAAACATAGTACCTCATTATATGGAGTATAGTTATATTTTTATGTGTTAGTTGTAAATTAATTTATAAAAAACAGAAATTTACTTTTTTTCACAGTTCCAGAGACTGGGAAGTCCAAAATCAAGATGCCAGCAGGTTTAGTATCTGGTTAGGATCCAGTCTTTGCTTCCAACACGGCACTTTGTTACTGTGTCCTCACATACACAAAGGGTAAAAGCAAAAGTACCTAGTTAGTTCTGTCTAGCCCTTTATAAAGGTGTTAGTTTGTTCCATGAGGGTGGACCCCTTGTGACTTAATGCATCCTGTTAACCCCACCTCTTACTACTGTTGTATTGGAGATTACATTTAAATGTGGATTTTAGAGGGAACCAAACATTCAAATCATAGATTTTTTTCTCTATTTCCATCTTTCTAATTAATCCATGCCTATTTATACCAACAAATCATCTCATTTTCTTTTGAACACCCAAGACCTTTGTTTATTCTTATGAAATGCATTGTATCCATTGTTTTGAATGGGATAATGTTTATGAAAAAATGCTTTCTAAAGTGCAAAATGCTATTTTAAAAACAATGTTTATTGAACACCTACTATGAGCTTCATGGCATTTTTTCTTTCTTCACACATAATCTCTGTAACTCCTCTAGACTGAAACTCCCAAAGAGTAGGGGTGCTATGTTATTCATCTTCATATCCTCAGGACCTAGCACAGGGCCCTGCTCAGGAAAGACATTTAATGTCTTTTAAAGGAATTTATCCCATTTATTTTCAGCAACTCTGTATGGTAATTATGCTTTAAATCAGTAAATACGTATTGACATCAGAAGTGTGTAAATGACTATGTTAGTGCTGGAGACATAGCAGTGAATAAAACAATTTCTGCCCTCTTATTATACACATGAGAAAACTTGTTACTGTGCTAGTGACTCTCTTAGAAGGCATACTGCTAGTAAGTAGTTGATTCAAAATACAAACCTAGGTCTTCTCAGTCCCAAGACTGGGCCATAACAAAAAATAAGATGATGCTATTAGTATTATTGTATGTGTTTTTCCAATGCCATATTCAATAATAAATGAAGATTCTATACCATCCACATAACTTAGGAATAAGGTCAGAAAGTATTACCTGAATTTTCTTTTTTCAAGGCTTTCTATTTTATTCATTCATTCATTCATTCATTCATTCATTCATTCTTTAGTGCTAGGAATCAAACCCAGGGCCTTGCACATGCTCTACCACTAAACTACATCCCCAGCTCCTCATCTAATTTTTTTTTATATTTATTTTTTAGTTGGACACAATATTTTATTTATTTATTTTTATGTGGCACTGAGGATCAAACTCAGGGCCTTGCACATGCTAGGCAAGCACTCTACTGCTGAGCCACAACCCCAGCTCCTGATTTTTTTTAAAAAAAAAAGCATGTAAGTAGACTTAAATAAATTTCATTCCAAGAAATTACCATTCCATCCCAAGGTGATTTTTAAATATTGCTGAAGATTTTGATGAGCAAATTTTTTACACTTAAAGACACAGCTGGTATTTAAATATATTGCCATATTAGTTGTATTGATCTCCCTGCTTGCCCTCTTGTCTTGCTCTTGGGGAATATACAGTATGTGATGCTCTTTATTCAACCTTCACGTGTTTCTTTTTAATGATTTTTGGAAAAAAAAAACATGTAACAAAAACATTTAAGTTCCATGTCGTTATAAAAGATTTCTACCGTAGTATATTCATTCTCTATTGTTGCTGGAAATTTCACTCTTTTCTGGTTCTGTATGTCAGAAATCAGAGATAGGACTCAGGGCTAAAGTCAAGGTTTCAGCAGTGACTCACTCTTTTCCAGAGCTCTAGGATAGAATTTGTTTTCCTGCCTTTTCTAGCCTCTGGAGGCTGCCTGCATTCCTTGGTTCACTTCTGTCATCTTCAAAGTCAACAGTAGCTGGTGGACTCCTTATCTGGCATCTTTCTGAATCTTCTTCCTTTATCTTCTCTGACTTCAGCAGGAAAGCTTCTCTGCTTTAAAAGATTAAAGTGATTAGTTTGGGCCCATCCTGATAATCCAGGATAATCTCCCATCTCAAGGTCCCTATCTCTAATTATTATCTGAAAAATCCCTTTTGCCACGTAAGGTAACATATTCACAAGTTCCAAGGGTTAGGGCAGACATCTGTGAAGGACCATTACTGTCATGAGCTGTCTGTGGGCTGTGTGCGGACTGTTGCACACAGTCGCCTCCTGAGGGCATAGGTCTGGCATTGAGAACTCCCTGTAGCGCCCCCTCAGGAATTGATCACCTGATGCAGGTGAACCTCCCACTCAAGCTCTGCCTAAGATCCCACACAGCACCTGAGGTGGTTGTGACCTGCCAAGATGTCAATCAATCTGCTGACCACAAGATACCATGAACCAAGACTCCACCCTTGAAACCTCACCCACTGCCTCTGATGTACCCCCTTAAGTAAACCACATTTTGTGTTTGTCTAGTTCAGGAACCCATGTGGACTAGATCTATTAGGGACTTTGCTTTTGTTTGTGTTTTATTATTTTGTAATTATTTGAGATACTAAGATTTTGGGTGGCTTCATTATTTGTGATATTAAGATTTAGAGTGGCTTTTAGAGTGGCTCGGATTCCTCTGGGCAGAAGAACCCTCCAATGAGACACTGGTCATCTTCCCCTTGAAACATTACTTCACCTCCTACACCCAGGTTTAAATATCGAACAAGTTCTGCATTAATCCTAACCATTAGTGAATTCTTACTATCATCTTAACTTTCTGAACTGTTTTGACCACTGCATTAGTTTAGGTTTCAAGATTTTCCTCAACTTGGAGAAATGAGGTGTATTGTACCTACCATGAATTACATAGGCCCCACAACTAAAGATTCTATGATCATGGGCTGGGGTTTTGGCTCACTGGTAGAGCACTCACCTAGCATGTGCGAGGCACTAGGTTCAATCCTCAGCACCACATAAAAATAAAACAAAGCTATTGTGTCCAACTATGACTTTAAAAATATGTTTTTTTTACAAAAAAAATCTATGGTCGTAAGAAACTTCTTACTCACAAAAGAAATGTACAATGATAGGTAACACTTATTGAGTGCTTACTCTGAGCCAAGTATTCTTCAAGGTGCTTTAAAAGTTTTGATTTATTTAATTTTTCACAAAACCCTTATAAAGTGGATATCTGCATCATTACCATTTTGCTGTTGAATAAACTGATGCATAGTATATATTTAAATGAATTTTAGTACTACTAAAAGAAATAATATTAAATAGCTTTTGATATAGTAGTTTTATTAACATGAAAACAGCAGACATAATACTATTTTATATAGCATTCTACCAAAAAAATAGATTTATTCACTTTTAGAGTTGAGAGGACAATGGAATAGAATCTACACTTTTCCTTTTCTATTTCCAATCCTTTGAGTCTTAAATACTTCTGCTGATGTATGTTTATGAAAAAAGAGAGAGGGTATTTATGTTTGTGATCTTGTTTCTGTCATTTTGCTCTAAGAAATCTCTCTCTCTCTCTCTCTCTCTCTCTCTCTCTCTCTCTCTCNGACTCCTGATGATTTTATGGGGATGTCTCTCTCTCTCTCTCTCTCTCTCTCTCTCTCTCTCTCTCTCTATATATATATATATATATATATATATATATATATATATATACACACACACACATATCCTTTAGACTTGATTAATATGACTTATTGGTTTGGAGTTATTAAAATGCAAGCCAGATAAGAGCCCAACAATGAAGAAAATTCAGTTAAGGATTGCTGTGAGATAGTCAAGGACAGTCCTCAGGAATGCCGTATTGATCCCTCTGGTTTAAGATTAAGCAACTAGAGAACAGTTGCCAAGTTTCCTTGAACTTGGCTGATAAAAAGCTTTGGCTTTTGGAAAAATAGTTTATTCTGTTCTAATGTCCTTTGTTACTGATGAGAGTTTCTAAATATTAGCTAACTGCAGAACTTCAGACTTCGAAGATGCTCTAAAGAAAGCATTTCTATCAAAACTGATTTGTTTTTTTCTTTTTTTCTAGTACTGGAGATTGAACTCACGGCCTCACTCAGACTAGGGAAGTGCTATACCACTGAGCGGCTTCCCCAAAGCTTACCCTAAATTTTGATGGGCATTTCAAATTTCCCAATTCTTTTTCAGAACCTTCTTCATGTAAATTAAAGTCACTCTGCATACATTTGGCCTATTAAGTTATTAAAAAGTTCAGCATTTGACAAAGTCTTGTGTTGGTGAAACTATGAGGAAATAGACACTCTGATACATTTCTAGTCAATATGCAAACCAGTCCAACTTCTTTTTAAAACAATACTCTTTTATTTTTACTTTTTTATTTGTTCTTTTTAGATATACATGAAAGTAGAGTGTATTTTTTTAGAGAGAGAGAGAGAATTTTTTAATATTTATTTTTCAGTTTTCAGTGGACACAACATCTTTATTTTATTTTTATGTGGTGCTGAGGATTGAACCCAGCGCCCCGCTCATGCCAGGCGAGTGCGTTACCATTTGAGCCACATCCCCAGCCCTAGAGTGTATTTTTACATATTATACATACTTGGAGTATAACTTCATATTCTTGTGGTTGTATATGATGTGGAGTTACACTGGTCATATCATCATATATGAATATAGGAAATTTACATCTGATACGTTCCACTGTCTTTCCTATTCCCACCTCTCTCTTCCCTTTATTTCCATTATTTTAATAAATGGTCCAACTTCTGTTGAGGGCAACGTGAGAATATTTTTTAATATTCACTTGCCCTTTAACCCAGGAGTTCCACTTCTGAGAATTCATCCTGTGAATATCCACATAGGTGTTATGTAACAACAACAACAACAAAAAAAAATGATGTCTGCACAATGCTACTTGCCTAGGACAGTCCTCCAGCTCTAAGGATGTATCTTTTTCTGTAATAGCAAAATATTGGAAAGACAATTCAATTGTTTTTTTACTTTGTCATATTGCATGGTTCTATCATATTAAATATAGAGCCAGCAAAAATTAAATCTTATCTGTGGTTGCCTAGAGTTGAGGGTGAGAGAATACAGACAGCAAAACACAGGAGGGAACTTCTTGGTATGATGACATTGTCAGAGATTGTAGTGATGGTGACTAGCATGTACACATTTGTTAGAACTGGTAGAAGAGTATGCTTAAACTATGAGCATTTTATTGTATGCAAATTATGCCTCAATGAAACTGATTTTAAAAATACATTTTCTTAATGCCATATCACCCTCCAGCTACTGCTCTATTTTCTATCCCTGTTTACAGAGAAACTCAGAGGAGTGATATATCCTCTGTCTTCCATTTGGACTTTGTCATCATCACTTCTCTGAAGTTGCCCCAGTCATGGTCATTGTTGACATCTGCAGAGCAAATGTCATGGTCAGGTTCTGGTCCTTGTCTCACTTCATGTCACTTACAAATGCCACGCTTTCTTCATGGGCACCATTCCTAGTTCCACTGCAGTCTTGGTCGTTGCTCCTTCTCTGTCTCCTTTGCTGGTTTATCATCATGTCCCCAGCCCTTCATGTTGAAATGTCTCAGAGATCAATCCTCAATTTTCTATTTTTCCTTATTTCTGTTGGGGGAATCTCATGCAGACTCTTGATTTTAAAAATCATGTCTATATACCTTCTATTTACCTATGTGTTGCTGAAACATAAATTTATATCTCTAGCTCAGGCCTCTACCCTAAATTCCAAAAATGATTTTCCAGCTGCCCATTCAACATCTCCATTTGGATTTCTAATAGGCATCTCAAATTAATATGTAAAAATGGAATGACTGATCTCCTCAAAAAAAATAGAAACCTTTCTTCTCTCACAGTCATCTCCATTTCAACTCCTGCCTCCATTCTCTTAAGTTTTGTGTTGTTGTTCCTGTTGTTTTGTTTGTTGGTTGGTGCTAGAGAATGAAACTAGGGTCCCACACATGCACGTGGGCTACCATTGAGCAACACCCTCAGCCCCAGTTGTCTGACTTTCTTAGGTTGAAAACCTAGAAGTCATGCTTGAGAGCTCTCTTTATTTCTTATTCCAAACCCAATCAATCCATCAGCAAGTCCTGTCAGTTCTCTCCTCAGGCTATATTAAAATCAGACCACTTCTTACCCTCCATCTGCTCTCACCCTCTAAGTCGCTATTCACTTTTGCCTGGATGATTGCAATAGGCTTTTATTTTCCTCTCTCCACTCCTAGTATAATTTCTTCTCAACAGCCACAATAAACTTATTATTAGGTTATTTAAAAATACAGCATTTGACAATGCATTGTGTTTGGTGAAGTTATGAGGAAGCAGACACTCTGATATATTCCTGGTCAGGGTGCAAAATGGTCCAAATTCTGTTGAGGGTGATATGATATTTTTAAAAATTACACATTTACTTACCACTTCTGGGAATTTCATCCTGCAGATGTCCACACAGGTGTCAGATCAGGTCCCTCCTCTGTTTAAGGCGCTCAGTGGATTCCCATCTAACACAATGCAGAGGTAAGTTCTTAAAGACTGACAGGGCCCCGCATGATGAGCTCCCTCCTGCCTTTCCACCTTATTCCCCAGTCCTCACTGCTCCTAGCTGCGCAGGCCTTCTACCCCAGGCTTTTTCACTGCCTTCCGTTTGCCTGCAATGCTTTCCCCCTGCATAGTCACAGGCTTCACTTCCTCACTTTTTGTTTGTTTTGTGTTGAGTTTACTTAGAATCCAAAACCCAGCTCCATTTCTGTGATCCTATTAAAAGTAAAAAAATTATCAATGGAAGGTCTTTCAGAAAGGCAGTTTTTGTACATCCAAGACAGCAACTGAGGATAAGTGACATGAATGGAAAGCTAGTTTATGAATGGAAAGCTAGTCCTTGCTAGCCCACATAATTACTATTAAGGGACACTGGAACTTTCTTCTGAGAAAGAAATTGTATCTAGGAGGATGATAAAAAGCCATGTAATGGAAAACATTGGGCTAAGTTAAATAAGCCAGACTGAGAAAATCAAGGGTCTCTCACATGTGGAAGCTAGAGCAAAATAAGGAAAAGCAGGGGAAAGGAATCAGATATCATAAAGACACAGGGAAAATGAGTGAAATAGAAGGAGACTGAGAGGGAGGGAAGAGGGATGGGAAAGGGGAGGAAATGCAGAATAAAGTTAACAAAGTCACACTATGTGCACAGATAAATATACCACAGGGAACTTCACCTATAGGTGTGTGGGGGAAGCACCAATCAAGGATGAATAAATGGATGAGCGCAGGGAGGGGATTAGTGGAGTGAAGCAGGGGAGGGAGGGGACTGAAATGAAGTGGTTCAGATTCTATGCATATATGATTTTGTCAGGATGAGCCCAGCTACTATGTATAACTATAATGACCTAATAAAAAAATAAATATAACTAACAAAAACAACAGTTATTAAAAGATTTTTATAGAGGAAAAAAGCCATTTAAACTCTTTGTATACAAGAACAGAGCATAAGGTTTCAAAGAGGCAAGTTAAGCATACATGCCATAAATTGAATGTGTCCTATCTTCCCCACCCCCATTCATATATTGAAATCCTACCCCAAGTTGATAATATTGGAAGTGTCTCTGAGAGGTCTTGAGGTCTTGAGGGCAGAACTCTGTGAATTAAATTGGTGCTCTTATAGAAGAGACCCTTAAAGGAGCTCCTTTGCCCCTTCTTCTATGTGAGAATAGAGCTAGAAGGTGCCATCTATGAGAAAGCTTGCCCTCACCAGGCACAGAATCTCTTGGCATCTTGATCTTGGACTTCCCAGCCTGAAGAACTGTGAAAAAAAATAATTCTGTTGTTATATGCTGTCTAACTTGTGGCATTTTATTATAGTATCTTGAAGACCAAGGCAAAAATTTTAAAGGAAAATATATTAGAAGATATATTACCCAATTTGAAGATTGCAAACAAAAGCCATAATGAAGAAATACAGCAGCACTGGTCATTTTGTTCACTAGGTGGCGCAAGAGTAGAAAGAAAATAGACCCTAGCAGATAGCAAAATTGCACAAAGGGGAATTCAAACTGTAAATCCACTATGGCTTCCAAACCAGAAAAGTCCATTAGGCAGCCTGCCAGAATTTTCCCCAGTTGGTTGGAATCAGGGGAGGAGAATGAGCCTGAAATGAACCAATAAAGTAAACAGCAGGGTAAAGCAACATGCAATAGAAAGAACAACAAATCTGATTTTAATCTGAACCCAAAGGATTTGCTTTGGCAAATGTGCAAAACTTTGAACCTTAAGAAATAAGGTGGGTTGAGAGTAGATTTGTGATACTCTATTAGAAATAAAATATTAATAATTAATTATTTTAAGATTAAAGCTGGTAGACCATGGTTTTATGGTGAGCAAGTGTATACTTGAGGGAAAGAAAAAAATATTTAAAAGGTCTATAATTCCTTAAATAGCTGTGACTGACAATCAGATACATAAAGTAATTGAAATTTCTGCAAAATTTGATTGTTGTGATGCTAATAAAATGGATTGAATTAAATAAGTGGGATTATCATTCATGGAAAATCCTATTACCCTACCACTTTAAAAATATTTTCTTATAATCATCATCAGAGGGAATCTCAGAAACAGAAATTGATGATTGCCCTTCAACTAATAAAAAATGCTCATGTCTTGGACTGGGATATAGTTTGGTTGGTAGAGTGCTTGCCTCCTCGAATACATAAGGCCCTGGGTTCAGTCCCCTGCGCCACAAAGGTCATGTCTTAAGTACCCCTACCCCTTTGTTGTAAGCTTCTGTCAGCCACCAAGAGTCACCTGCCCCCTTTGTTTGAAAAGGTGGGTTGATCATATTGTAGGTGGATAGAGTGTGGCTGAAAGGGGAGCTGAGGCTTGGTTGCCAGGGGAGGAAAAGCTAGGGTCATGATGCTCTGGAGAGCATCCTTGAATCCAGAGAGAGGGATGACAAAGACTAGGGAAGCTCCTGAGATGGCTAAGCAGCATAAGGATCTCTGTGACTTTAAAATGGGACTCATTGTCTTAGCCCTTTCAGGCTATTATAGTAAAATACCTTAGACTGGGTAATTTACATAGAAATATATTGCTTTCAGTTCCGGAGGTTGGAGAGTCCAAGATCAAGGCAGCAGCAATTTGATATGCCCTCCTAGATGGCATCTTTTTTTCTTTCTTTTTTTTCTCCCCCAGTGCTGGGGATCAAACCCAGGGCCTGGTACATGTGCTGTGTGCCAGAAAAGCACTATACTACTGTGCTACACCCCAAACCCTAGATGGTGCCTCTTGCTGCATCCTCACATAGCCTAACGACAGAAGCGGGGGAAACATGCTTTATTTGAGATCATTTATAAATGAATTAATTCTATTTCTGAGGAAAGAACCTCCATGACTTAATCATTTCCCCAAAAGACCCCACATCTTACTACTATACAGAAGGAACTAATTTTCAACATAAAAACTGGGGCAGAGGATACCAACATTCAGAATAAAGTCATAGGCTATTCTTCTACTGTGGTCCTTGGATGGAGAAGTAGAGCAGACTGGAGAGCTGGGTTTAACCAGGTTGCATGAGATGGACAAAAGAGTGTAATGTGTTCAAGGAGAGGAGTATGATTGATCATTGAATTCAGGTTGAATAAGGAAGTTGCCTGTTCCCAGTGCCAGGACTACAGAAGGACAAGGTCTTAAGAAGATAAGGTGGAACCTTGTACTGCTGGCCTCGGACAGCAAGCAGAACCTAATCTCTAAGTCAGTGACCCAATTTCCTCTGCCTTAAATAGTGCTTGGTGCAGCAGGCTCATTCTCTTTCTTCAGACATCCCTGATATCAAGTGCTGCCTGCATGATACATGATAGTAAGATTTATATGTACATTTTCTCATTTACCTCTCATGAGAGAAACATTTAATATGGAAAAAAAAATCTTATGGGAGTTAAATAATTTGTCCAAGGTCACATAGCCACATCAAGATTTAAAACCAGCTCTTTCTGATTCTAAATCCCCTCTTTTCACCTTAGCAACTTTTGGAAACATAAAATTTCATGAACTGAACAACAGTGCATTATGCTAAAGTTTTTGCAAGGAAGCCAAGGAAAAAAAAGGAGATGCAATAAAAGTGGCTGTAGCCCTAGCTGTTGTTACTACTATGTCATTTGTTGATGTATTTGTTAATGATTCCATATAATTCAGAATCAAATGTGCTTTGTGACACTAGGTTCAAATCTTAAAAGATCTTTCTTTAAGAGCCACTACCTTTCCTCTTCATATCTCCCTTTTTTTAAAAAAAATATTTTTTTAGTTGTAAATGGACACAATACCTTTATTTTATTCATTTTTATGTGGTGCTGGGGATTGAACCCCGTGTTTCACGAGTACTAGTCAAGTGCTCTGCCACCGAGCCACAACCCCAGCACCCCCTCCTTCCCTTTTCTTCTTACTTTGTCCGCAGATTCCTTTTCACTCATGGTCTCCTCACTTCTATCTTTGGCACACTCAAAACAAAGAATTAGAACCAAGTTATTATACCACCACAAGAAGGAAGAATTGGCGTTGGACAAGCATAAGAGAGTCAAAAAGGATACTAGAAAAGTAACAGAATAGAACCCATAAGCATCCAGAGAACTCCTAAAGAGAGACCCGTATCAGAGACGTATGTATATGTGAGCAGGAGGTGGGGAAGCAAAGCCAGGATTGGAGAGGAAAGCCAAACAATAGTGATCCGTACATAAAAGAAATGGAATGTTGTGAAATTGAGAAGCAGCTTGGGACCAAAAATAAAAATGTGATTAAAATTCTTTCATTCTGTTTTTGTTGTTTGTTTTTGTTTCCTTTGCATTACTGAGGATTAAACCCAGGGTCCTCTACCACTAAGCTGCATCCCCAACTCTTTTATATTTACTTTGAGAAACAGTCTTGGTAAATTGTTGAGACTGGCCTTGAAATTGTGATCCTCCTTCCTCAGCCTCCTGAATCACTGGTATCACAGATGTGTGCCATCATGCCTTGCTCTGTCATTCTTTTACTAATATGAATGTTACAATTAATATTAAAGGTTACATGTGCCTGTAATCTGAGCTAGTTGGGAGGTAGAAGGATTGCTTAAGCCCAAGAGTTTGAGGCCAGCCTGACAACATATCAAGACCTCATATTAAAAAGAGAAAAACACCAAAGAGAAGGCCAAAACCAATAAAAGAATAGAAATAAAAGATCCAGCTTGAAATCTCAAGTTTTCAGAAATGTTCTATTTGCATCTCTTTGCACTGCTACATAAGTGACTCACACACAAGAGGTCCAGAAAGGAACTAAATTACAGTGCTTAAAGAACAATTACCCTGGCCTGTTCTAAATTGTCCTTAAATGAGAAGAAAGAAGGCTGGGATGGGAAAACCCTTATTCACAGTCTGCATAGAAACTCCCATGAAAACAATTGGCTAGTGCTTTGCCTATGCCAGAAACAGGGGGAAACTTGAACATTTTGCATTCTTTCAGATTCAGTTTGAGGAGTCGTCAGGCCTGTGGACCCTGGGAAGTGTGATTAAGGACGCTTGCTTTGTCTTCCTACCACCCACTGCATGCATTGCAGTGACAGGCCTTGACATGTGTCACTCCTCCTAAGGCCAGAGAGGGCCAGAAAGAGTGCAAGGGTATCATTCCCTAGCCCACACAGTCCTCCCACTGCTATTTGTCTGTAGGAGTAATGTGAAGTACTCTAATATGCCAGCCTGGTGCCTGGGGCTCCCTCTTTTCATCAGAGGAGGAGTGACACTGCAGAAGGGGCTTTCCTTCTCCTTGCACACGCAAGCCAGCTTCTCACTCTCCAGAACCCAAGTGAGCAAAGGCAATCTCTCAAAATTATATACATATTTTACTTATTTTAAAAAATAAATTTTGTACTTGATATAAGAAAATAAATGTATTTTCTTTTAAGAGTTAGGCACCTTTATTTCATCTAGATGGGGGAAAGCCAAAATATTTAATAATTGGTATTTAGGAAAAGAGGGAAGCTTCATTCCAAAATAAATTCTAGCTGGTTCAAAGATTTAAATGCATATAAAGAAATCTAAAGGTACTAGAAGAAAACAGGGAAAGGATGCCCATGTACTATGTTAAACTAACCAAATGTGTGGGAGACCAACCTTTCATATGGCTGGGTCACACTCCCCGGATGGATGCTGAGGCGCTCAGTCACAGAAATGTGGCAGAGCTTTCCCCACCCTTCTTGGGTCTGAGGGTCGGTGTCTCCTGCATGAGGGTGTCTTGCTACAGCCCCATGGGTGGAGCTATGCTCACCTGTTCCTTTGTAATATAACCCCTTGCCCTGTTTAGGATAGAATCTTCCATGGAAGTGCCTTGTGTGTGTGTCCCCTTCTCTTATTGTGCCCTACCCAGGTGTCAATCATCCTGCTGACAGTGGACATCATGAAGATAGACTCAGCCCCCTGAAACCTGACCCCTTGCCTCATTTGAATAGCTTCTCCTCAATAAAAGGGGTCAGCACGTGCTCTAGCTCTCTCTCTTCCTGCGGACCCTTAAGGTCAGAGGAGCCGTTACAGCGACCCCAAAGAAAAAGGTATTTGTGTCTCTTGTGTGGTTATTTTACGAAGCCCAGTTAGCCCAGTTCAACTGGAGTGACCCCTGAGCCTTTTAGTTGAGAGAACAGAAACCCGGCACAAATGCTTTTCTTTTCCTTTCCTGTGGTAAACAAAATATGGCTCCCAAAGATGTGTATACATCCTAATCCTCAGAACCTGTGGATGTTATCCTATATGGCAGACTTCGAATATGTGGCCAAATTAAGGATCTTGAGATGAAGATATTACTCTGGATAATCTGAGTGGCTCTAAGTACAGTTACAAGTAGCTTATAGGGCGGGAGGCAGAGAGGTTTGACCCAGACAGGACAGCAGGAAGCACGGTGACCACGGAGGCAGAAGCTAGAGTGATGCAGCCACAAACCAAGGAATGCCATCAGCCACCAGAAGTGGAAGAGGCCAAAGCCTCAGAGGGAATGTGGCCCTGCCAACATCTTGATTTGGGACTAGTGAAACTAATTTTGGACTTCTGGCTTCCAGAACTCTGAGAGAATAAATTTCTCACTTTCTGCCACTAATTTTGTGCTGATTTTCTCAACAGCCCTAGTAAACTGATATACTCCTGGATTTACCCAAGCTCCACCAGAGTAACAGTTAAAGGCAAAAGAATGGTATGATTCATAAGAATAAAGAGAGTAGCAGAAAAGGATTTTGATAAATATTTGGAAGATGGAAATTGAGTGAGAAGAAACTTACTTATCAGAGACTATTACAATCTGTGATTCTTGAGTAGGGGATATGGAGAGGACCTGAGTCACTTCACCCCAGAAACAGGTACAGGGGCACCAAGCACCAAGCAGGGGAAGAGCGAGTCCTGGGGCTGAACCTGGGGATGGAGTAGAAGTATAAACATGGGCCTTGGCTCCCCTGTCTCTGGCTCCTTCTCTGGTACTGGTCTGACATGAGCTAAGGGTGTTCTGAACCCTGTCCCCAGTCAGTGCCCTAAGCCCCACCACCCCTGCCTGAGCCTACATAAGTCACTCGGTTCACATCCTTCCTGGATGCAAGGGGCCTCAGAAAAGCCATGCAGGACCAGCACAGGCTTCCCGGCAACCATTCCTCATTTTGGAAGAGGTGTGCCTTCTGATGGTCTAACAACGGTCTCTGCCAGATACTGCAAAGTACATCATCTTAAAATTTCCAAACAGTGGGAATAAAAACAAGTAACTAAAAGCTTCCAAAATGAAAAAACAGGTCACATTGTGCCTGAGGATCAGCAGTCTTACTGGCATCAGACTTTTCGATAGCAATACAGAATTCTAAATAGAATAACACTCAAAATTCTGAGAGATATTATCTTGCAACCCAAATGTGATGATTGAGCTGAAAATTAATGTATTGGAGAATTTGAGGGAAAACTAAGAGTTTACCAAATTTGTTAGATTTCTTGGGGAAAATATAGTGATTGTGTGTAGAAAAAACTAAGCAATTGGCCAATGGTAATGGGAATTAGCAATTATTTTATTTTTTAATTTTATAATTGTAAATTGATAAACTATAGTTGTGTATATTTCTGGGATAAAAAATTATATTATGTTCTAGGAATACAATGTGGAATAATTAAATCAAACAATTAACTGTCACCTCAAATGCTTATCATTTCTTTCTTTCCCTCCAAATCCTCCCTATCCCAATACTTGGGATTGAACCACTGAACTATATCTCCAGCCCTTTATATTTTATATTTTGAGCAGGATCTCCCCAAGTTGCCCAGGAGGATCTTGAACCTGTGATCTTGCTGCCTCAGCCTCCTGAGTTGCTGGAAATTATAGGTGTACATTGATGTGCCTAGCAAATAATGATCATTTTTTATGGTAAAAACATTTGAAATTTATTCTCCTACTGGTTTTGAAATTCCCAGCCCATTATTATTCTCTTTATTCATCACACTGTACAATATATCTCAAAGTTTTTAAAACAATGTATTCCTTTTATTTGTGACTTCATACACTTTGATCATTACCTACCTATTCCCCTCACCCTGGATTAGCAATTATTAATATTAGAAAAAGCACATGTTTCTATAAGAAAGAAGATATTATTATTACATACTATCTGATTCAGTAGTAAATAAAATTTGGTAGATTCAACAATATAGATAGCAGACTTGATTTAACTAAATATTTTATATAACTGCATTGGAGAAATGTGAGGAGGATTATAGTTGGATAAGAAATCAGAAGCCCCCCAAATTCCTTTCTAGGGTCATAATCTATGTGTATTTTTGATGTATATGTGTGAAGATCATTGTACAAAGAAGGTCGTCACAGCATTGAACAAGAAATAGCAAAAATGGAGATAATTTAAAAATATCAATTGAGACTGGTTAGACAGATGGTGGTCAAATGGAATAAAAATGCAAGCATTTTTAAAAAGGCAGCCAGATCTGTTGACGTGAACTACCCCCAGGACTGAAAACAATCAAAAACAAAGTATAGATTCCTGAGACCAGTACACTGCCACTTGCGGGGAGAAAACAAATATATGAATTGATACAAACACACACACACAAAAAAAACATGCGCGAGCGCGCGCGCACACACACACACACACACACACAAGCATTGAGTTTCATGTCTGCACAGACTCTGGAAATATCCATAATGAACTACTTGTAGTGAGTGACATCTGCAGAGGGCAACCTTGGTGAGCATGTCGGAAGGAGGTAGGGAACCTTCTTTCACCATGTACTACTTTGTCATGTAATGCTAGTGAACCTATTACCGATTTATTCAAATGCATATTTTAAAGGAAGCAAAGAAAAAACTTGATAAAATAAAAAAATGAAAAACAAAACATAGAATTAGCACCCTTTGTATCTCAGTTTAATATACCAATCTTCTCAAAATGCCATTTCATTATTTCTAGCCCCTTTCCTTTAGGTGGCAGCAAGTGCTTCGTTTTATAATATCCAGCTGACTGCCCTTTAGTATCACATCAACAACTGTGTTTAGATGTCTTATTTTTCCTTTTCATCAGGAAAATTTTCTCAAAATATCAAAGTATACATTTACAAAATTCATGGCCCAGAAATATTCAAGTATGGTAATACAAAAACAAAACAAAACAAGAAAATAAATTATACATTTGCATGATTATAAAACAGACAAATTGTTGACACTGATTATCACTGGGTGGCAGGACAATTAACAGGTGAATGTTTTTTGCACTTTATGTGCCACGTTCTACAAGGAATGTGGTATTTTTGAACACTTTACCTTCAAGTTCTAATCTTCACCATTGCAGCCTTCTTGGATCCTGGAAAGATGGAATGGACTTAGGTGTTATCTGGCACTCAAATATTTCCAACATCACCATGCCTTTTAATTTCTTAACTGTGGAGTGAAAATAATGGGAAAAATTGAAGGTACACAATAGGACTGACTATTGAGGGAGAGGTTTGATGGATGAAGGATCTTTTCAATAACCCTCAAATCCAAAAACAGATTTACCAAGACACAAATAAAGCTTACAATTCAGGATGCTTCCCACCACTTGCTCTAAACATTTTTCCAATTTTTTTTGTACTATATCATTAAGCCCAGTGGTATCTTACCACTGAGCCATATTTCTGGCTTTTTTATTTTTTATTTTTGAGACAGAGTTTATTTCTGGCCTAGATGAATTGCTGAGGCTGGTATAGATTTTGTGATCCTCTTGCATCAGCCTCATTGGGATTATAGGTGTGCACCACCAAACCCAGAAATTCTTTAAATATTCTTTTGTGAGATACTCTATTCCATGATTTGAGGGGGTTCTGAGGGTATACCCAAAAGCTCTCCATGGAACTAAATTCTCTAGCTCATATTTTGTTCCCCAGTCAGCATACTTTGGATGTTCAAACCATTGTAGAATTGTTGACTAGAAGTAGGTTTTATGGAGAGGTAAAAACCCTCCCTGTTTCTTTATTCATAGAGTAGTTGAGGGCAAATTTTTTAGAGTTATTTCTGGTGGCTAGCAAAAAGGGTATTCTTATCTTATGTAGAGACCACAAAAAAAAGTCCTCTTGTCCCCAGAAAGCTCTTGGGACAGGTAAGCAGATCCTGCCAGATCATCACATGGTACATTGGAAGTTGGCTGTATGCTGGACTGAAGAAAAAGAATTTGACTCCCCTCTGAAAAGATGCATCAGCATATTTATCTGTAAAACTGAGAAGACAACAAATAAGACACATGGTATTTTAGTCAGCTTCTTTGCTGCTGTGACTGAAGGACCTGATCAGAACAACAGTAGAGGAGGAAAAGTTTATTTAGGGGCTCACTGTTTCAGAGGTCTCAATCCATAGACAGCAGGCTCCATTCCTTGGGGCCCCAGGTGAGGCTAAACAACATGGAGGAACAGTGTGGCAGAGGGAAGCAGCTCACATGATGATCAGAAAGCAGAGAGAGGTCTCCACTTGCCAGAAACAAATATATACCCCAAAGCCATTCCCCCAATTCCCACCTCCTCCAGCCACACCCTACTACTTCAGTTACCACTTAGTTAATCCATATGCCAGGGGATTAATTCATTGATTGAGTTAAGACTATCACAATCCAATAATTTCTTCTCTGAACCTTCTTGCATTGTCTTACAGGTGAACTTTTGGGGGACACCTTCCAACCTAACCAACACATGGTTTATAAATCCCTCACACAAAAATGCACAGAAATCCCAAACACAAAAATGCAAAACCAAATGAGAAGAATGAAACTTAAAAAAATAAGTCCTATATGATGTAGCAATTCTACTTCTGGATATGCACCATAAAGATGAAAACAGAGACTTGAACAAATATTTCTACATCCATGTTCATAGAAGCATCATTTACAATATTCACAATAGCCAAAGGTGGAAGCAACCAAGTACACGTGGGACGGATGACTGGAAAAGCAATATGTGGCATATTCATATAATGGAATATTATTCAGTCTTTAAAAATGAATGAAATTCTGACATATGCAAGAAGAATCTTGAAGACATTACACCAAGTGAAATAAGACTGTCACAATAGAACAAATACAATATGATTCCACATATATGAGTTATCTAGAGTAGGCAGATTCATAAAGACAGGAAGTAGAGTGGTGGCTGCCAGAGGCTGTGGGCAGGAAGAAACAGGGAGACATTGTTTAAAGGACACAGAGGTAGACAGTGGTGATGGTTGCACAACACTGTGAATGTATGTAATGTCGTTGAACTTTACACCTAAAAATGGTTAACGTGGTAAGTATTGTATGTATCTCACTACTATAAAAAGGGTGCCCCCAAAAGACTATCCAGATGGAACCAGGAAGAAAGGAACATTTCCCTTTGTTTTACCAATGTCTTAACAAGACAGGATTGGATGCTTATTCTAGAATCATTCTATAATATAGATGTTGATTACTTGTGTGCCGCAGTCCGTCTGCAGCAAAATAACCAGGGGGTGATGAACAACTTGTGTAGATTGATGCAGCAGGAATAGGAGCCATTTATTGTAGGACCGGAGTGGTATTTATACATTTCACACAGCTGATCTTAATTAGCATAAACTAGATACATCAGTTAACCAATAAGGAATCTCCACACTTAATGGCTCGCTGGCATTACTTCACAAACTACTCCCTCTGGCATTTTGCCAGGCACCATCCAGACTTGTTTACAGACTCTAACATTTCTCTGGCAAAATGCCAGGCACCATCCTGACTTGTTTACAGACTCTAACACTTGTGGATATTGATAATAATTTTAAACATCTCTTAAAGAGACCCTCACTATGTTCTAGAGACTGTGCTAAATTAATTTTCAGAACTGTCCTATGAAATAGATATTATTATGGTCATTCTAAGGTTCAATAAACTGAGGCTTAAAACATTTAAAACACATGTCCGAAGTTTGTGTGTGATTGAGCCCAATTTGTCTTGAGATTCATTTCAGAATTCAGTTCCTAAAAATTTTTGTGGTTGCTTTTTTGCCTTAAACAAGATGCTTCTTTAAGGAATGTCTAATGATAGAAATCTGAATGAGAAGCATCTAAATGACACTTAGGAGCTAGGATATAGCTCAGTGATAGAGTTTGTGCTTAGCACAAGCAAGACCCTGCATCTAGATGTGAGTGATGGGCAGCATGTCTTACAAAATAGTGCCTAAAACAAGGCCTTGGCAGGTAGGCTTTCATATTTTCCTCTGGAATTGTGTTGCTCAAGTCTAAATCCCAAGGTAGAACAAGAAAAGTACTAGTAACAGTGACAAATCTTTCTTTTCATGTACAAATAATTATAAAACCTTTTTTTTTTCCTTTGCAGTACTAAGGATTGAATGCAGCGTGCTCTACCACATTACCAGTCCTTTTTGTGTTTTATTTTGAGACAGGGCCTGGCTAAATTGCCCAGGCTAGCCTTGAATTTGGGATCCTCCGACCTCAGCTCCTTCAAGTAGCTGGGATTACAGGTATGAGCCACCACACCCAGCCCTATAAAATACTTTTAAGTGCCCACTTGAGATGACTTTATAATGCTAATTCCTGACATTGTCCAATATTTTTTAATAATCATAAACTGGGCAAAACACAGATTTATTGATAATTTACAGGAATCCATCTTATCCCAAAACAATTAATGGTATGCATTATGGCATTTACATTTCAAATATGTGTGCACATGAATTTATATGCATACACACAATCACACACACACGCACACACACACACGCACACACACACACCCCACAGATGGTGATTGAGCACATGCATTTACCTCTCCTGCCTCCCACACTCCCATCAAAGTGACACAAAATATTCTTTAAAGAAAATGAGATAAGAACTGCCGCAGTCTGGCTGGGCACAATCAGGAGCCACTTGTCAAAAGAAACTAACTTTATTTTTAGAACCACACACGCCAAACAAAACAGCCTCTCAGGAAAAACCCTCAGAGCCTCAACTGCCACCACCGGCTTTCCACAAGCCTCTCTCTCCCACCCAAGCTTCTCTCCACCTCCCACAATCCTCCTGCTCTTGAGGCCGATTGGCTGGGTCACGTGGGCAGAGCCAAAAAAGTCCCCCAATGAGCAGCTCCGTGGTCTGAAAGGGCAGGGAAACAGCCCAATGAGCATCACCGCAGAGGAGCCAATCAGCTAGATGTTGCTGGGGCCGCTGTGAGCCAATCATCAGCCGGCAGCTGGAAGTTTGCTGGGGCCCCTTCCCATCAAAGTGACACAAAATATTCTTTAAAGAAAATGAGATAAGAACAGCAATAGGAAATAAGAAAAAGTAACATCAGCACGCAAGAAGTTTTTGAGAAATTTCTGAAAGATACAAAGCACATGGATGGATGGATGTACAAGTACAAAAGAAGCTGCAGGCCAGGGCACAAGAAGTGAGAGTGTGTCTCCCAAGGGAGCCCAGGAAGTCTCCATGCTCCATCTACAATGCAGTGATGAGCTGTGGGGCAATCATCAGTGGCCTCATTACAAACTGGATTCAGTGCCTTGGGACAGCTAGGGTCTCTTTCCTTTGACCTGTGTAAACAGAGCTTGGCAGCTGAGACTTTTGCCCTCAGGCTGAAAGCCAGGGCACTGCCCTTTAGAAAGCAAGCAATCCGTTCAGAGATGGTTCCCAGTGAAGGTCTTGTGGCCTAAGAGACTTTAAAGAAACTGAATTTCTACCATAAACTCAGAAGGAAAACAAACTCAAAATGCATGTTTACCTCTCCTACTTAGGAACCTCAGGGTTCCCCAGCCTGCTTGCCTGCTCTTTTTTTTTTTTTTTCCCTTTTCTTTTTAACTGACACATACTCGTTGTACATATTTATGGGGAACAGGGTGATGATCCCACTTTTGTAAACAGTGTACAATGAACAAATCAGGATAATTATCTAACCTCAGTCTATACTCCTTCCCCTATCCTTCCTACCCTCTAACAACCACTAATCTGCTCTCTTTGAGATGAATTTCTTTTTTTTTTTATTCAGGGTGAAAACTGGATCTTTAATGTCTGTAATGCCTTTTTTTTTTCTCTTTTTTTTATTGGTTGTTCAAAACATAACCCACTTGAATCTAATGTATGAATTATGATATGTCAAGAGTTTTGTAATGTTTTGAGATGAATTTCTTTTGCCCACAGGAAACCCTCCAGGGAAGCCTTTCTGTTCACAAGCCCCACCCACTTGTCAGTCATTCCATTCACAGAGAAGCTTCTGGGAGACACAGACCTAAACAACTGAAGAGGAAACCCACGGATCTACTTATGCTAAATTAAGTTATCTATTTAGTTTTCAATTCATTGATAGAGATGGACAACAGTGGACATGGATTTGTGAGAAAAAATACAAAAGTGAGAGCGTCAGACAAAACAACTTGATCATCCAAATATAGGAAGAAAACTATTTTGTAAAAAACCTAATCAACATACACAGAAATCAGTGACATGCCCAACATTTATACTAGCTCATTAAGAAAATGAACATTTAAAGTTATACAGTAAAATAAGGGCTAATTAGGATCATCAGAGGACTTTATAACTTACTACCTTCTTAAGACAATTACAGTGTACCATGAAAAGCAGCAATCATGGGAGAACACAAGAGTTCTTGGAAACTAAAAATAAAAAGATCAAAGGAATTGCTAAATAATAGTTTAGACACAACTGAAGATCTATTTGGTAACCTGGAAGACAAAGAAAAGGGAGTAAAATGACAGAAAATATGAGAGAAAATTAAGACTCATAGAAATTAGTTCTAATATTATAAAAACATGGTCTTAGAAGATATAAGGGACAAAGTAGGGGGAAAAAATCCAGAAATAATAAACTAAAATTTTCCTATGGCAAAGAGCCTCCAGATTGAATATTCCCACCAATTACTAAGCAGGGAGAGAGGAAAAATAAACACACACACATGTATATATCTAAAGTCATCCAAAAGAATATCCTAGGGGATTAAAAAAGAACAATATTCACATTGCCATCCAATTATGTTTTAGCAACTCTAATCACTAAAAGACAATTCATTTATTAAACTAATATATATCAAATTTATGTTGTGTGCTAGACATTGTTTTAGGTCTTTGGAATACAAAAACAGAATATTCTGTGAATCAAACAGATAGAAACCTTGCCCTCACATATCTTACATTCTTTTGTCAGAATGTCTTCAAAGTTTTGAGGGAAAAAAAAAACGGATCTTGGAATTCTAAGCCTGGTCAAACTAATAGTCAAATGTGAGGATGAAATAAAGACGTATTTAAACTTTCAAAAATTCAGAAAGTTCTTATACAAAAATAAAAGGGCCGGGTGTAGCTCAGTGGAAGAGCTCTTGCCTAGAATTTGTGAGGTCCTAAGTTCAATCCCCAGTATGGAAAAAATTTTTTCAAAGAAATAGTTCAACAAATTAAAAGCAATCTCAGAAAGCAAACAAGAAATTGCCATTTGAATATATCTCAGAAAAAGTCTAGAAATCCAGAAAAGGAGGATAAAAGGAAAAGTAGGAGACAGGGAAAGGTGGGAAGGAAGAAAAGAAGGGAAGAAAGAAAGGATACTTGACCTTGAAGCCTAGAAGAATCTCATTTGAGCTGCAAATTTCCAATTAAATAACAGTACATTTTCTTCCAAATGGGGTTTATCCACACCACTCATTCAATAATTACATCTGGCAGTTATAGAAGACATATGTGTGAAGCATTATGCTGAATTCTTTCTATGGATTATCAGTTTTAATTCTCAGAGGATGTGATTATAATGACAGCAGAATGTGAACACACAAATCATGAATATACATACATAAATGCACACACAGACATACATATGTAAAATTGAGAGGTGGACCCTCTTACGCAGATGGAAATCAACAGATTCTACTATGAGAAATAAATCCAGAAATAGAAGTTTTGGTGCCTTGTTTAAAGTTATAAAGAATAATTTTTAAATTTTTTTAAAATTAAAACTAACAGATTAGAAGATGAAAGGGAACAGAGAAGTTGAGGGGAAGTACACACATAAGAAATTCTTTATCTTTTATAGATGGAAGTTAGTAGATGCTTTTTAAAGTTGATTGATTAAAAAATGGAGCTGTAGGCATATTATTTTAAATTATGATGGTAACTGCTACACCATCTAACAGCAGAAGCCACAGAAGTATATGTTTATGGAGAGTGGGCCTGGACTGGAATGGGATGGAAAATTTTCATTTTTAACCCTTCTGTACTGATAAATCTTCTCTATCATGTGCATATATAATATCTATAAAATAACAACAAAATAATAATAAACAACCTTAGTAGTAATAAATACATGTGTAAATTATGAATTTTAAATAATAATTAAAGAGTGAAGACAAGTCCAATGATCTTTCCCAGAAACATACTAATGTTGAAAAAGGTGAGTTGCTTGTTCATAGCTGTTACCCATCCTCAATATTTCGCCAAAGGCTCATGTGTTTTTTAGGAAATACATCTTAGATCAAAGAGAGTTTATTTAATGTATTAATTATTCTACATTTGAAACTAAAAAGACAATGTAAAGTTCTCCAGTTTTTCTGATTTAAAATTTGGGGAAAGCTGAAAATATTGTGTCCTAACCTTTTTGACTCTAAATGACTCAAAACGACTTAACTGAACACTTTGGACTTTTCAGAAAAGGAATTTATCGTTGAGGATTACTCATCTGTCAGACTAGAATAAAATGTAGTTTTGTAGCAGGCGACCTTCTTTAGCGGTTAATATTTATTGAGCCTGGGAAGGCACAGCACTGAGGACAGAGTGCGGGTCAGCAAGCCTTTCTGACCCAGCGCTGTCTCCAGCTAGCCAGTGACCCAAGATTAATCACTTAATCTTTTAGTTCCTTCATTTGTAGAACAGGGATAAAGGAACTTCCCTCACCACTCCATGTTGTTTCTGAAGATCAGAAAGAATAAATCAAACCAAAGTCTTTTGAAATATTACAAAGCAGTATGAGATTACAGTGTACAATTATTTAGATCATAGATTTCAAAGTTAGAAGGAACTTAGAAACAGTCAAATTTCTTTAATTCACAGATTCTTTTTCCTAGTCTCTTTCTTACTAATTAGAGCTATTCCATGTACTATTTTTATTATAATTCTCACAATAGATATTGACTTAAAATTATATTCTTCAGCACTATGTTCTCTTCTAAAGTTACAAAGAATCACAGACTACTAATGCTGCAGGGGACTTTGCCAGACATTTCATCTAATCCCCTTGTTTCAAACATGAAGCAATAGCAGCGCAAAGAGGGTGACTGGCCTAAGATAAATACGGGACAATGAACTCAGACCTTGGATTAGAACCTGGATACTCAGGTCCCCAGGAAAATAATCCTTTGCCATGTCACTGCTGAAGTAAGAGAACAGCTGTTTGTAAATACACATACTCAATACTGCCCTGACAAGATTATACTAATTATTCCAACCATTTTTGTAATATTCAAAAGATCTTTCTTCCTTCTGAAAGCAATTATACAAGATCAACTAAACAAAAATATATTTTAAAAAGAAAAAACTTTTTAAATTAAAAAAGGAAAAAGGCTTGAAAGTAAGTGTATACACACACTCCAATATATTCTCTAAGTAAAATTTCATCTTTAGGCAAATTAATTACCAATATTTTAGTAAAATGTAATATCATTTAGTCCTTAATACAAACCCTTGGAAGAGAGTCAGATGAGCATAAATGCTTAAAAATGCAGGATTTTAAATCAAATAGATTTGGGTTCAAATTCCAACTAGATATGTAAATTTTGAAAATGTATTCAACCTCCTAAACCTCAATTTCCTCAGCTATATTATGGGAATAGTAATAACAATTATTTCATACAGTTGTTAAAAAAATTAGAAAGTAATTCACATAATTCTATAAATGGGACGGCTCATTGTTATCACTTGGCGATTTTACTAATGGAGAAACTACCACCCATAGTGATTATTTAAGATTGCTCAGCTGATAAGTGGTAGAGCCAAAATTGGTATCCAGGTTTTCTGACTGTGCTATTTTCCCCTCTCTACATGACCTCCCTACCCAGCACTTCATTAGCTCATCTTCACCTTACCCTCCACCCTTCACCCCCTCCAGGGGTAAGATGCAGCTCAGGTATAGATCACTTGCCTAGCTTGTGGGAAACCCTGGGTTCAATCCCCAAGACCACAAAAGAACAAAAAACAAAAAAGTAACCACGATCTCAGGAAAGATTAAAATATATAAAACAAATCCTCCCCTACCCTGCACCCAGCTTTATGAAAAGTTCTAGCTCTTTCCACTACCAAAAGAGAGAGATTCCTTACTAAGTTGGACATCAGGACAGCTCTTTCAGTTGGTTTCAGATGATATGTCCTCTAAAAGCCCATGTCTCTTTTGGCCTGCCAAAGGTAGTCACTTGACTCCTAAATGCACAGATCCCATCCCATGTGCTGGGCCCATGCTGAGGGGTGGCCACCTCTCTGTGCTACACAACCCTCTATTGTGCGCTTATCCCTCCTTGCTGCCCCTTAGGAGTCCCATGAGGAGGCACATGCCTTCCTTCCCTTCCCCCAGCTCAGCTTTTCTGGCCAGGACTGGGGAGGCCTTTATCTTTTTTTCATCCTGGTGTCTGAGTACTGACCCTTCATGACTCAAATCCCCCTCAAGAACCATTGATTTTTCCCTGAGAGGTATCATGCGAGTTTGATCCTGTCTTTTTTTGAATTCCTCAAAGCCAAGTATGAGTTGATATATTAGCAGTACTCCATAAACGTTTGCTGAAAAAAAGTGGTCAGGAAAGAAGGAAGGAAGCAAGCAAGAGAGGGAGAGAGGGAAAAAGGAGAGAGTAAGAGAGGAATTGATGGTTTTACTCATCATTGTAGAGTTCCTGAAACAGATCTAACAATGAGGTCAGCTCCAAAAACATCTCAACAGTATTCATACATTTATCTACCTATCGCTATCTGGAAGTTGGTCCCAGAAAACACATTTAAGATTTAGGATTAAGATTTAGGAGTGTGTGTGTGTGTGTGTGTGTGTGTGTGTGTGTGAGAGAGAGAGAGAGAGAGACAGACAGAGAGAGAGACAGACAGAGAGAGAGACAGAGAGAGAGAGAGAGAGAGAGAGAGAGAGAGAATGTATGTTGAGTTTGAACCACAAAAGTCAAATTGCAACATGAATGAAATCCAATATAGGGATATGGAAAATTTTTATTTTAAATGTTTTATGTCAACTTGACTGAGCCAAGGAATGCCCAAAAGGACTGATGAAACATTTCTGAGTGTATCTATGAGGGTGTTTCTGAAGGGATTAGCATTTGAATCAGAGGTTGAGTAAAGAAGGTTGCACTCAGCAATATATGTGGGCACCATCCAATTATTTGAGGGCAGAGATGTAACAAATAATCATAAAAATGTGAATTTGCTCTCTCCTGCTGTTGTGGGCCATTGGGGATCCTGGTTCCCAGGCTATCAGATTCACTGGACTTACCCCACTGGCTTTCCTGGTTCTCAGACTTATGGATGGTATATATGGTGAGACTTCTCAGCCTCCACAACCACATCAGTCCACCCCCATAATAAATCTCCTATATATATATCATATAGGCATCCCTTGGTGTTCATGGAGGACTGATTCCAGGACACTCCTCAACCCCCAAATGTTCAAGTCCTTTTTATAAAATGGCATAATATTTGCATATAAGCTATGCACATTTTTCTGTGAAGTTTTTTTTTGTTGTTGTTGTTTTTTAATAAAGCAAGGTTTATTTAAAAAGGGGTAACACAGACTTCTCCCAGGAGGGAGAAGGGGCCATAGCTGGTATCCTGATATTTCCCTGTGAAGTTTAAGTAATCTCTAGACTACTTATGATACCTCATACAATGCAAATAGTTGTCATACTGCCCGGTTAAGGGATGTCCATGTTCAGTACAGACACAAATTTTTTTCAAATATTTTACTTGGATGAATCTATAAATATGCAACTTCTGGATACAGGGCACTGACTATAAATGCTATTTGTTCTGTTTCTCTGGATAATCCTAACATGGAGATTAAAGTCCTAATTTTTTTAAATAGTGGTGTCCAAGTTGCTATGTGATCCTGGGTAAATTGCTCTTGGGACTGTCAAAGTGGAGGTAATTCTAAAGGTTGTCATTCTTAAAGGCGTTGTGGACAATAATTATAATGATGCATGTATGTATGTATGTATGTATGTATTTATGTTTGGCACTGAGGATTGAACCCACTGGTGCTTTATGACTGAGCGATGTCTTCAGTCCTTTTCATTTCATTTGGTTGTATGTTCGTTTGTTTTGTGATAGGGTTCTTGCTAAGTTGCTGAGACTGGCCTTGAACTTGCATTCCTCCTGCCTCAATATATCAAGTGTCTGTGAACACAGATGTGGGCCACTCCACCTAACCATAATGCCTTTTAAATCATCAATTTCTTAAATGATCCCTAAAAGTGGCTGCTGTACTATCTGAATTTTCAAATTTTTACAAACTTTGAAATCCAAATTCTCTTATCATTTGAATTCTTTCTATTTGAACCTTCTTCCTTGCCTCAACTAGTATCTCCAGAATTCATAACTTTTAGTTATACGACCATCAATTCCCAATATTTCTATTTCTGAAATGGCTTTGAATCTGTTCCTGGCTTCTCTGTTCCTACTGTGATGCCTATACATTCACTAATTCTCACTTAAGTTCAATAACCTTCTAACACTTAATGCTTACCTCTCCAGCCAATCATTCTCCATTATGTCTGCTGAATCCTCGGACACTGAAGTTCAGACTATCCATGTCATCTATTCATGAGAGTACTTAAAAGTTTAGTTTTGGGCTGCTATCTTGGCTATATTCAATGTTCTTTCATCTCCAATGTCTTGGCTTTCTATTCAATTCCTAATACCAGTTGCAGACTCACCTTGTTTTGATTACCTGTGTAGACAAGCAACTCTTTTATGCTCTGCATTCTCTCTGACTTAACAACATTCTTGTTCATAAACTCCCCATATCTGCAACTGTGGGTAAAAGATACCTTAAAAGAGGGATGGTTCCTGCAGGAATTAATTAGGAATAGAGTATTTTGCCTAGCATGCCTAAGTCCTGGATTTGCCTCATTCTGGCCAGGATTGACTTGATCTAGATTACTAGCCACTCACCATGAGGAGACTGAGCAAAATTTGTCATTAAAGAGATGGTTCCAAAACTCAAATTATAACATGGCAGCCTCTAATTCCAGTGCCAACAGCAAAATATCATTGTGGTTATTAAGATTTTGTGATTTGAGTGGGTATACAACACAGAGACTCTTCAGCAACAGAAAGCTAGTAGAAGGAAACCAAAAGCCTAGTCATTAAGAACATCCACCACTGGAATAAAAGGTGGGCTGGAAAGAATTGACCAAGCTATGTAAGCAGCAATGGAGAAGGTTATTTGGTGAGTCAAAGGCAGGAAGCCTCGACAGTCTCAATTGCTGGTCCAGAAGTTGCTGGTACTGCCATGGAGGTAGCTGAGGTAGTAGAAAGCCAGGTTAGCAGCAAATTATATTCTTCAAGTTTTTACCTTAGGAAGCATGAATGCTCAGTGATAGAGTGCTTGCCTAGGATGCACAAGATCCTAGATTCCATTTCTAGCACATGCCCCCAACCCAAAGCATACATATATATCCTTGTTGACAACTCCATTTATTCCTTTAATAAATCATTAGGCATCAGCAATATGCCAGGCATAGTGTTAGTCACTGGGTACACAATGGAAAAGCAAAGCAGGCATGCCGACCTTCTCAGCAAGCTTTGTTAAATAACTTGGCATGTACCATTCTTCTTTATTGTCTTGTCAATATTAGAATAGGTTTTTAGACCAGCAGATGTGGCTTCTAGCCAGTGCTTTTATGCAAACAATTCTCAGATGTGCCATGAATATGCGGCCAAGAGAACATTATAGCCTCCTTTCCTGCTCAAGAATAATGACACAATTTTTCAATAAATGACATCCTTCAAAGGCAAATTGCACACATTGGTGGTTTCTGGATGCTTTAAATTTGATAAGCAGTGTTTTTTAAAAAAAATTTTTCAACTAATCATCCTTATATAGTCAGTTCAAAACAGATTGGAGTGTCAATCACCACAACACAGTATTCAGAAATATACCCATGGATTTATACTGTTAAGAGTCTTTGGTGGCCCAAAATGAAGTGATTATATTTTGTTGTACTTGCTTCTCACAGCAGGATTAGTAACAAAAATGTCTCTGGAAAAAAAAAAACTTGTTCTTATCGCTAAGAGTCAGTGTCCATCGAGACAGAACAATTACATAAATGAAAAGGCATGTCATTTTCTTGGCTTAGAAGACATGCATTGTTAATATGCCAGTTTTCCCTGAAACTAATTGGAAATTTATCACAGCTCAATAAAAATTCTCACAAAATTCTTTTGGAACTTGGAAAAAAGTTTAAAAGTTTGTCTGGAAGAATAAAAATATGCAATCGATAACCAAGGAGATACTAATATATAAGATTATGAGGGAGACCTTTGCCGGTTACTTAAAATGCACTATTTTCTGCTTGTACACTCCTGCAAGAGTAGGCAGATGATCAATAAAACAAAATATTGAATACAGAAGTAGCTCCAAATATGAATGGGATTGGATTATATAATAAAGTGTTAAAAATAAATGTGTTATTCAGACAACTGGCTAGTCACTTGGAAAAATAATAAAATTGGATGACTGACTACCCGAACTTCCAGATGGAGTAAAGATTTAAATATTTTGAAAAATCACATAGTACCAAAACCTTTTAGATGAATTTTTTTTATGATCTTTAAGTGAAGGAGGATTTGAAACCAGACAGTTGGCTATCCAGGCATAGGATCCTCTGCCTCCAATGGAAGGATTCCCACTGCAAGGGGTCTTGGTGTGACAGGGTGCACTGTATCCTACTCGGGAAGCTGCAGGAGATCCCTTCCCCACGCTGCCCGTCCCCCCCACCCCAGAGCCTACACTGATGGCCTTGTGGGGAGCTCCCATGAGACTTGCTAACTAAAGAAGAAAATGTTCCAGACTGGACTCTTCCCCCATATACAGACACTAGCGCAATCACAATAGGGACTACTGTTGCATGTTCCTCCCACTGAGGGGAGGCTGTCAAGGACAATTGAGAAGGAAATGCTTCCAAGAGGCAGAACTCTAAATATCTTTTTGTTTACTTTCCTGGAAGGAGAAACAACCTTCAGATTTAGAATTCAAGTTGGGGAAGGTTTCAGTCAAGGGACATGTTAAAGATCCCACTGAATTGGAACATGAAACACATACTTTGCTGTCTCTTGGCAAGTAGAAAACAAAGTTTGAGTGTAGGCTGAGTGATTCATTCTGACTATAAAAGAGCAAGAGGGGTATAGCAGCCTAACAGGGGCAGAGAGGTGATGCCCAGATGCGTTTTACACTCCATGATGGTGTTCAAGTCAGTAGAAGACACTAGAGACAATGCAGGCAGTACCACTCAGGGCTCAGATCCCTTGGAAATGAAAATTTGGGTCACATCAGCAAATAAATAAGGCAGACCAGCAAAAGAACAAAGTGAGAGCCAAGAATCATTTTTGATGTGGCAAAGATAATAGCAATGTGTTTTGGCTTATGAATCCCAGACTGGAATCAGGAAGCAGACTGACTAATTTTAACTTGCCAATGTATCCCCATTTTAAGCACAAAGTCTGTTCACATTTCAGAGAAAATAGATCTTCTTGCCTGCTAATAGTTATACAGAGAAAGTTTATATCATCTGCTTTTTTAAATTTTTTTTTCAATCTTGTTCCCTCATCCTCTGCCTCTTGACTCTGAAAGGGAGAGTTCTCTCTGAAACTCCCTCTGCAACTCTAGGATACGCCATCCTCCTGTACCTGGAGCACTTCCTTTCCCACCTGCTTCCATGGCTATTTACCTACTGCTATTTGAGATTCAGCCTAACATACTGTCTAAGCCTCAACAGCACATGCCCATCAAAGCTGACCACTTCCTCCTTACTTGCATCAGATGATAGCCAACTCTTCATATGCACAGAGTCAGTCAATGGGGAATCAAAAAATGTTTTTAATTGCATCTGTATTGATCATGTACAGGGTTTTTTCTTGTTATTATTCACTAAACAATACAACTATTTATATAGCTTTTATATCGTATTGGGTATTATAAGTAATCTAGAGGTGATTTAAAGTATATGGGAGAATATGTATCATATAGCACATCATTTTATATGAGAACTTGAACGTCCATGGATTTTGTTTCTGTAACCAGTCCTCCATGGATACAAAGGAATAACTGTACTTATAATATTAAATCCATAGTGGCAATGAAATATTTTTCATTTCATTCACATTCATCTCTGTTTAACAAATTTCCCTTTAGCATTTCAGAACTCAGCACATAGGAGGTATTCAGTGATGCCTGTGGACTAAACCAATGAATTACTAGCGTTAGAAGCAGCAATATGTTCAGAATGAGAAAACTTTCAGTCATAAAACCAAATGAAACAAAGATTCCTCTAGTTTCATCTTATCCTAAAAGCTTATATTAACAAGCACTTAAAAGGAGCCAAGAGCTAATTCTGTCCTTTGGAACATGTAAAATGTTTTTCAGACCCAATATTTAAGTAGGAAGGTCAGGTCAGCATCCAGGCGTGTGGGTTCATAAAGATCAGAATAACAACCAATCATCCCTTTTCTACCTTTGGCCCTGGTCCATCTGACTCTCCCTTTCCTGTTCAAAGGGCAAGAGGAAGATGTACGCACACACAGCAGTAGTTTCTAGTGCATTTTTCAGGATCTGTAGCTACAGCAATAATTAAGGCTTGGAGGAGTTCAGTACTACTGCTCTATTTCAGTTTCCATTTTTGGTATAAACTTCAGTCATTCACAGACCAAATTCTTCTTCTTTTCCCTAAGTATAGTAAGTTGCTTGGTAAATACACTATACATTAATAGCATGTAAACTTCTGGGAGATTTCCATTTCCCTTCTTTTTCCTCAAAGTTACTTTTTATTAAGGAGGCCCATTTTTATTCACCACCATTATCAGGAGTATATTGAACTTGACAGGAGTTTTGTGACTACACAAGTAGGATCACTGAGGGCTCAGATCCCTTGGAAATTTAAGTTTGAGTAAAGAACCCCAGGAGCTAAAGAACAAGTCCCTATTTCAAATGGTCCTTAATTTGTCTATGTGTGATGGAAAAAGTGTATACCAATTATCTTTGTACTTCACTGGCCAAATTTTAATTATTATTCCACTGTGCTTGGGCCTACTCACATCTAGCTTTTTGTACTATGTAGTTACTAATTGAACCAGATTTTCAATTCACATACTCAGGGAAACTCAGAGGTACTATTGGGAAGCTACATTAAAGCCTTTGGGATAGTGAAAGCTATTTTACGCACTAAAGAAGTAATGTTCCTTAGTGATCTGAGAAAAAAAATGCCATATTTTTCATGGTATTTAATTTGATTCCAGGAAGTTAGGTAAAGGGAGGGCCAGAGCTAATGTGAACAAATAGGGAATCTTAGACCTTTACCTTTCCTAAAATCAATACTGTTGCCTAATTGAGCAAGCACAGGAAATGCACTCAAAGACAGAGAGACCCAGCTCTTAAAACCCTGAAATGCTTTATTTTCTCTCTCTCTCAAGGAAATAACCTACAAGGAAATTCTGTTTCCCCCTTATGGCTTCCTTCAAAGTTAATTCTTCTCACAACAAATAATAGTTATAACGTGCGTGTATTTCTAAATTTCAAATTACCCAATATCAGCTATTTCTTGTATATGTTTACATGGCAATTATGAAACACATTCACCATTTGAAATGGTAGTCATGAAACACATTTTGAATCTTGGAAAATTGATAT
Source organism: Marmota marmota marmota (assembly GCF_001458135.2). NCBI lineage: Eukaryota > Metazoa > Chordata > Mammalia > Rodentia > Sciuridae > Marmota > Marmota marmota. The sequence continues at coordinate 13,661,595 of NW_026000242.1, forward strand.
TTATCAAAATGAAAGAGTGGTCCTTTAATGACTTTCTAAATCACTTTCTCATTCCCTCAAAATCACTATTAAATCCCCAGATATCTTACAACCTCAAGAGAAATCTTCACAATAATACTTAATTTGAATAGAATGGAATATTCTACAACTATGGAGCATTTGCTATGTACAGGCTCTGGGCCAAACACAGAAAATGATGACTAAAAAAGACATCAACCTTACTCTTATGAAATTTACAACCCAGAAGAAGAGATTGGCATGCAAATCTTTACATCATACATGTCTGACTAAAACTCAGAGTTTGATCTCATTCTGTTCTGAATCCATTTTTGTCAAATTCCCTGCAGGCCTTCATATGGCTGAATTCAATGTGCAGTTTTGGGCCAATCTTAGTTCTCAAAATCACTTGATACAGTTTACCACACCCTCCTTTTCTAAGCATTTCTTCAACCGTTTTCCCATTCTGTGATTTTCTAAATTCATATTGTTAACCCAGCCACTTTTCTAAATTTATCACTTCTGTATCAATCTCCCTACTATAATGTTCTCTCTCTGAGAGTTAATGGGCTCCTCAAATTAAACATGTCCCAAACCAAATCCTGAATTCTTGTTCCCACTTCTCACAAATCCACCTTCCTGCTAGTTTTCTATATTTTACTAAATGAGATTCCTATTAATTTAGTTGATCAGGCCAAAAATCTTGGAATTATCAATAATCTTTTTCTTTCTTTTGATAAGTACATTTGACATACCAGGAAATCCTTTTGGATTTACTTTCAACCTACATCAGAAACTTACCATCTCCCATCACCTTCATCACGACTATGTCAGATCATGACACCATCTTCTACCATCAGGATCTCTCTCAATGGATCTTTTTGTTTCTACTCTTTTGTCCTATTCACTGTGTGGCAGAGAGCCTCATCCATCAGATCATGTCATTTCCTTGTTTATACTTTTTCAGTGACTTTCCATAACACATAGAGTAAAATCTTCACTATGGCATACAAGATTCTACATGATCTGGTCTTTACCTGCTTCTCAGCTCAACTTCTCTTCTATTCATCGAACTATTTCTTGTATTTTCTCTGCATATTTCCATTTCAGGACCTTGGCATTTGTTTTCCTCTGCCCAGAGTGTTGTTCACTGTACATTATCATGGATTTCTTCTTCATTTCATGCATGTCTCTGATCAAATGTCAGCTTTTCAGAGAGGCCAGTCTGAAGCAGCATTCCCTCTCCATCTATCTATCCTCCTCATCTGCCTTGTTTTCTTTTTAGTTCTTATTGCCCCTTGACACTTTGTGTCGGGGGTTGTATAAATACGGTTATTGGTCCATTATGTGTCTCTCCTATAAGGATGTAAAATTCAAGAGCACGGGAAACTTTGCCTCATTCATTCTTGTGCCCCAGAGACTTTGGACAATGAGTGCCTGGTACATTGTAGATATTCATCAGATGTAATTTGCATAAACGAATGTAATAATAGTGTAAAGGGAAGTTGCAATAAGATACCACACATAGAACTAAGTTGTATTGGTATCAGTAAGGGCAGTGAAGAACACCAACATGCACTGTGGTAAGTGTCTATAAATTAAGATGTCAGCTACACAAATATAGGTAAGAGAGTTCTGTAACACTTTCTGGACAGTTGCACACCACTCTCCCTGAGTTGACCATTGGTGATAGGCATAAAAGCTCTGTAGAAGAAAAATGTTTTTTCCATGGATAGCTTGGTTTGTTTTTTTCCCAGAGAAATGTGATCAGCAATATCTCATTTATCTGTGTAACAGATCTCTTAGGTAGTTGGACAAGAGAGATGAAAGGAGAAGGTAAAAGAAAGAAATAATACCAGTTTTGTCTCAGTAAAAAAGGCAATGAAACAGAGCAGTCTTGTGACAGATCCAGCATGATAGTGGTAGAGCTAGATATGTAATTGATCTTCCTAATTTATTACTGATCTCTGCTTCTGGGACCTGAGATGGGAGGAAAAAAAGAGAAGTGTCTGCACATAAGAAGTTTCTTTTATATCTCCTCAACCCTGACTACCGCCTATAATTTTGGTCATGGCTCAAAATCTGCAAGGTAAAGAGGAGGAAATATGTAGAAGGAAAGGGTCAGTGCTCTATAAGTATTTATTGAATGGATAAATTAGTTGGTAAGAGAAAGGAGAACGAGAAAGGTTTTGTTGTGTGTGTGTGTGTATGTGTGTATGCATATATCACATGCACACACACGTACAATTCTAATAAGGGGCCATGTGAAAAAAAAAGGAATTTAATGAGTAGCAAAGAACTGGAATATGGACTTTAGTGGAGAATTTGTCTCCATTTCTTGGGTCTCTGTGACTTTATTCTCAGTGACATTTACCTCATACTGATTTATGTAAAGTATAGGTTTTTTTCCCCCAAAAGTATAAAGAAATACAAATATCATCTCACTCCAGTCAGAATGGCAATCATCAAGAATACAAACAACAATAAGTGTTGGCGAGGATGTGGGGAAAAAGGTACACTCATACATTGCTGGTGGGACTGCAAACTGGTGCAGGTAATATGGAAAGCAGTATGGAGATTCCTTGGAAATCTGGGAATGGAACCACCATTTGAATCAGCTATCCCTCTCCTCAGACTATACTCAAAGGACTTAAAAACAGCATACTACAAGGACATAGCCACATCAATGTTTATAGCAGCACAATTCACCATAGCTAAACTGTGGAGCCAACCTAGATGCCCTTCAGTGGATGAATGGATAAAAAAAAATGAGGCATATATACACAATGGAATTTTACTCAGCAATAAAAGAGAATAAAATAATGGCATTTGCAGGTAAATGGATGGCGTTGGAGAAGATAATGCTAAGTGAAGTTAGCCAATCCCCAGAAAACAAATGCCGAATGTTTTCTCTGATATAAGGAGGATGACTCATAGTCGGGTAGGGAGGGAGAACATCGAAGAATAGATGAATTCTAGATAGGGCAGAGGGGTGGGAGGGGTAGGGAGGGAGCAGGGGATTAGCAAGGATGGTGGAATGTGATGGATATCATTATCCAAAGTACATGTATGAAGACTCAAATTGGGTGTCAACCTACTTTATATACAAACAGAGATATGAAAAATTGTGGTATATATGTGTAATAAGAATTGTAATGTAAAAAAAACCCAAAGTACATGTATAAAGACATGAATTGGCATGAACATACTTTATATACAAAGATATGAAAAATTGTGCTCTATATGTGTAATAAGAATTGTAATGCATTCCACAGTTGTGTATTTTTAAAAAATAAAAAGAAATACAAATATGGATATCATCAGATGCAATTGTGTAACTTGTGCTTTCCCACTCCAGTCCAGGCAGATGCTAAGACTAAACCGACAGAAACCAAGCAGCATCCATTTGACTTGGTCCTCATAATTCCTCAAATCCTGCCAGTTGGATGTGAGCAGTCTGCAGAGGATGTTCTTGGGTGTTCACAAATGTTGTGCCCTGGGCTGCAGCACTCTAGGAGTTTCTTCCCCTTTGCTAGGGAACTGGGTTCCGTGGGCCCTGGTGCTCAGGTTGTTGATTATTTATTCTTTTCTACCTCAGCCTCTCCATCATTCCTTCCAAGTTCACTCCCACCTCTTTCACCCTTCTGGTCCCCTGTCACTTTTCCCTATTTTTCATGCATAGAGTGCCCTGCTTTCTCTTCTGTGACCTTTGGAAGTACTGTGGTTCTTTTCTGCAGTGTCTGGACATATTTATGTGATAAATTGCTATGACACAAGTACCAGGATATTGTGTCTGAAAAATTAACTTTGCCTTATTTTCTACTCATTGGGAAGGAATAAAGGATTGTGGAAGACAATGTGGAATGGCTATCAAAAGCTATTGCCAAATCTTTTATCCATTTATGCCCTCCCACTATTCAGCCTGAAAAGCAGAATACTTGTTTTTTTTTTTCATTTCCCTTGCATATAGAGATGTCCCTGGGACCCATTTCTGGCACACGGAACATAATTGAGACCTGTTGGTTGGGGAGAAGGGAATCTGGAAAATCTCCTCTCCTCTGAAAAAAGAAAAAAATGTAAGGCTGCTTTTTCGTCTTCCCCTCTATTCCCATTTTTCTCTCTTAAATGTAGAATTGATGGCTGGATCTGCAGTGCCATTTTTTTTTAACCTTGAGAGAAAAGTCAGGAGAGAAACATATACATGGTCTCTAATACCAACAAATTAAAGAACCAAAACCAGCAACCATGTACAGACAGACTTCTTGTTAAATGAGAAAACATAAACTTCTATTTGTTCAAGCACTCAGAGGTGGCTTTTTCCTGTTATTTTTAGCTGTATTAACTGATGTATAGGTACATTCTTACCACCATACCACAGCTCAAAGAGAGAAGCCATAGCTTCCCAGGTTAGTAGAGCTTCTTGGTCTCTATTAGAGTGAAGATGCATTTATTTTTTAATTGAGACTAAGAGGAGGTTAGAGCTGATTTTCCTTTCCAGAGTATAAAATGCTGGAAAAGATGAGGAGTTATTTGATTCTACAAATAGTGGGGCTTTGAGTGGCTCCTATATAGTGCCATAGAGGGGCTAGGACCTGCGTTGGGTGTTACCTGTCATCAAATGCTTAGCCCTGAGCAATAGGAGGATTCTATAGCTGAGTCTATGATCAGTACAGGAAGTCATGGTAAAGGGCATCTCTCTACCTGAAAAGTGCAGTAATGCTCAAAGACATCTGAGGAGCAATTAGGAAACAGTCTCATGGGCCAATGAAAGGAACAAGCGAGACTCTGGCAGGACTATGGGTCCTGCTTACTTGGATGCAATTTTGTGCAATCTAATCATGGATGGAGAAGGGATGGCAATAATTCTGAGATTGAATTTTTGTCTCTGCTAATAAATAACTGGTTACATTAGATTTAATTATTTAAATGTTTATGTTTTTATATTTAAAGTGTTTTTTTTTTCCCCAGTGCTGGGAATTCAACCCAGGGCCTCATGCATGCTAAGGCAAGCACTTTATCACTGAACTACATGCTAAATCCTTCAATTTTGTCATTTTCTTGTAAATAAAAATTTCTGTTACTTAATTGGTATATTTAAACTACTTTTTAATTATTGATGTAGATGAATTAAAATCTACCATCCTTTATACATATATAAATATTTATATATTTGTAGATGGACACAATAACTTTATTTTTTTTATATTTATGTGGTGCTGAGGATCGAACCCAGGGCTTCACATGTGCTAGGCAAGCGCTCTACCCCTGAGCTACAACCCCAGCCCTGAAGTCTACCATCTTATATCTATGTTCTATTTGTTCCACCTTTCCTTTGATTCTTTTTTCTTCCATTCTGCATTCTTTTGGATTATTGAGAGTATTGTGACTCCATTTTATCTTCATTATTGGTTTACTACTTAAGCCTCATTTCCAAAAATATTTAGTGGTTACCCTAGAGCTTAAAATATACAGTTAAGTCATCACAATCCTCCTTCAGATAACATTATTCCACTTCTTGTGTTGCACGAGGACTACTGAGTCATGCATTTCCAATTCTACCCTTCTGTTCTTTGTGCTGTGGTTAGCGCATATTTTATTTTTACATATGCTGTAAGTACAAAATACATAGATACAACTGACTTCTGTTTTAAATAATTAATTATCTTTTAGAGCAGTTAAAAATAAGGGGAAAAGAGCCCAGTATCATGGCACAGTTTTTTAACCCAAGAGACTTGGAGTCTGAGGCAGAAGGATTGCAAGTTCAAGGCTAGCCTCAGCAACTTAGCAAGATCCTGTCTTTAAAAAAAATGAAAATAAAAAGAGCTGGGGATGTAGGTCAGTGGTAGAATATTCCTGGGTTCAATTCCTGTACAAAAAAAAGGAAAAAAGAATTAAAATTTACCATAATTCATGCCAGAGCTCTTTCTTTTCTTTATGTAATTCCAAATATGAGACAGTATAATTTTAGAATTAATCAAAGTATTTTCTTAAAATTATATGATAAAAATTATTACACCATCCAAGGGATTCTATAAAAGATAAAAACTGATAATGAATTTTCTCCTTTTCAATGTATGCATATATTAAATGATAATGCATAATAGAGCATTTTTCTTCTTTAAAAAACTTGAATATTTTCACACCTGTAAATATATGCATGAAATTTATATGACATATTCATGGCATTTATAGTCAAGTATTTATATTAAATTATTAAGTTGTATTTTTTAAATATCATTTTTATTGTTGTTGTTTATTTTTTATGTGGTGATGGGAATTGAACTCAGGAACTCATGCGTGCTAGGCAGGCACTTTACCACTGAGCTATCTCCCCAGCCCCAATTGTATTTGTTTTTTTGTTGTTGTTGTTGTTGTTTTGGCACTAGGGATTAAACCCAAGGGCATTCTACCACCAAGCTATACCCCCAGCACTTTTTACTTTTTTGAGGCAGACTCTCTCTAAATTGCCAAGGTTAGCTTCAAATTTTGTAATCCTTTTGCCTCAGCCTCCTGAGTTGCTGGGATTACAGGTGTGTGCCACCACACCTGGCCATAAAGTTCAAATTTTAAGACCCCTTTGGATTGCATGTTATCACTAACACCAAATGAAAAAAAAATGATTCAAAACAAATTACTTTGCTGCTTTATATTGATTAGGCTCTTTAATTGTGGCCTACTTATATGGTATTATTAAATTCCACGAAAATAGCCTATGCATTAAACTAAGTCAGTTAAACTGTCAAAAGCATTTTAAGAATCCTGAACATCTGTAATTTCAGTGGCTCAGGAAACTGAGGTAGGAGGATCTCAAATTCAAGGCCAGCCTGGGAAATTTAAACCTGTCTCAAAATAAAATAAAAAAGGGCTGGGGATATGGCTCAGAGGTAGAGTGTGCCTGGGTTCAATATCTAATGCAGGGGGTAAGAGAGGGCTAAAAGTCTGAATAAGTGTTAAGACACTTGGCAAGTGAAATACTTTGACATTACTTCCAAATTTATAGCACTTGTTTTTTGAATTCCCAACAAGCCCAATGAGAAAAATGTGATGGTGCTTCTAAGGGAGGCCAGTGATCTGTCATGATTGATCTCTAACTTTTACATGACATACTTAGGAGGGCTCTATTTCAACTAATGAAATTCTGCAACCTAAGCTTTGTGTTTGATTTTCAACAACATCAGTTCCATGACTACAAAAACTGAGATTATTTTAAACATGCCAGAGAAGTTCTGTGATCCTAAGACCACGATTTTATCTAGGAGTTAAAGAACTTGAGCTTGTCATTTTTGTTTCTTTGTGTCAGTGCTCCCAAACACTTCGAAGAGTCTGTAAAGCTTGAGTGCAGCAGCTGCATGGACTCCCACAATATTTGCTTAATTGTCATTTAAATGCAATTAACCACAGGCGGGAATGTAATTGTAAAGCTGCTGCATGCATGAGTTATTAGCATCTAATTCCCATTGGCAAGGAGCTCAACATTTCACTCAATCCCCAAAACCCATCCATTAGTGTCTGTTTCCAGGGGCAATTTTAGATACCAATTTTATAGCAGTCGGGGTCCAGTCAGGAAACAAAAATCACACCATCAATTTGAAGAGGAGAAATTCAAACATTCTGCCTGCTGCAAAGGAACTTGACACAGGGTCTAAGCCAGAGCCGGTCTACAAAAGAGGTTCACCAGTGCTGAAGAGCAGATGGAGCAGAGATGGTCTATAAAAAGAGGGCCAGGAAGAATAGATTTGGGGCTGAGACAATAAGTTGATGACTGTCACTTTTAAAAATAAATACATTCAACAGGCGTGGCACATGCCTGTTATCCCAGTGGCTCTGGAGCCTGAGGCAGGAGAATCCCAAGTTCAAAGCCAGCCTCAGCAATTTAGTGAGGCCCTAAGTAACTCAGTGAGACCCTGTCTCAAAATAAAAAAAAAATAAAATAAAACAGGCTGGGGATGTGGCTCAGTGGTTAAGTATCCATGGGTTCAATCCCTGTTGCAAAAATATTAAATAAATACATAAATAAATTCATGTATTCTTTTCCAAGTTCCTGGTGAGTTACAACATAAGCTGCAACCATTTTAAAATCAGTTTTTGCTATCACCTGGCCTTAAATTCAGGAATTCAGATTGGTCCAGTACCAATGACAAAACAACCCCACATGAGAGCTAAATGTGAGAGTGATCACCCTTAACTTACAGTAATTAATTTTTCCTTGTTATTCTTTCTCATAAGAAAACTGATAGTTAGATAACAAATGTGGGACATGGAAAATGTGTCCGCCTTGAAGAGGAAAAAAAAATCATTGACCCAAAAGAGATATGAGGGAAAGTGTTTTATACAAATACTTGTAATGAGTATTGTGGTGGCTTTAAAGTATGTCATTAAATTATTCAACAATCTTCAAATGGTGGAGCCTAATTCCCTGATTTCTCATGTATGCTGGACTTCATTTTTTTTTTCAGAAATAGAACATGATAGAAGGCACAGTGTGTGACTTCCTATGTAAAGTCACAAAAGGCATTGCCACTTCTACCACTTGCTTTTTGGGCCACTCACTTTGAGAGAAGCCAGCCAGTATGTCATGAGGACACCTAAGAAGTTGGCGGAGAAGTCCATGTGAGAAGCTCCTGGGTTCAGTCCCTAGTACCACAAAAAAGAAAACAAAAACAAAAACAAAAGCACACCAAGGAAATTATCTACTGAAAGCTCTTAGATCACAAATGAAGCAGCTTGGGACAATAATTTTGATATAAATGATTTATTATCAATAGATTCTTGCAAAACATTGGCTCTTTCCAGTTAGGAAGATTTGAATTAGACTATGCAAAAGTATCTGTCAATAATAGGACACCAGAGATCCAGTCTTGGGAAATGATGTTTCTTCATTCCCCTCTTCAGGGAATAAGAATGGCTGAGTAACACCCCAGAGTTCAGGATTTGGTCATCACTAAAATTAATAATCTTTTTCTTTAAATTCTTCAGACTTCCCAGCTACTCAGGATGCCGAGGCAACAGGATTGCAAGTTCAAGGCCAACCAGAGTAATTCAGCAAGACCCTGTCTCAAAATAAAAAGGGGTGGCATGTAGCTTAGTAAAGAGCACACCTGGCTTTAATCCCCAGTGTACCCTGTACATAGACACACATACACACACACACACACACACACACACAGAGAGAGAGAGAGAGACTTGATGAAGAATGAGTTCTAAAGAAATAGCTAATTAAAAGATTTACATGTAGCTGAAGGACTTCTCAATGGATGTGCCATATATTAGGTTGAAAAGGGGTGCAGTTTCTTCTTTGGGCAGCTTCCTTGATATATCAACATATAAATATCCTTTTTTGTTTTTCAGATGCTGATTAGTTTTGTAAGAAATCCTCCAATCTTTGGTCCAATGGTATATCATAAGCTCCCATCAGAATTATGGGAGATCTCACTATTTATCTTTTTTAAAAATTTATTTATTTATTCCCCACTATTTATCTTAAAGACTAATTTGATCTCCCCAACCCTTTCCAGCATGGTATTACCTCATCTCCACTATGCCTAGTATTCCAGAATTCAAAGCCTCTTTGGTTCAACTTCTCCAGAGAGTGAACTTTGCTCCGGGTTTCTGCAGAGATAAGTAAGGGAGAGGTCAGAGGATAGGGGAGGAAATCTATGCAGACCAACTGCTCCTGTTCTCAGCTCAGCCCTGTACCACATTCTTCAAAGGTTACTAAGGGCCATATACCTAAACCTGGAGCTTAGGACAGAAGCTTTTATCCTTCCTGTTACCTTCTCCTTGTAGGTGCTTAGGTAATTGTTTAAGGTAGGATTTAGGAAGAAGAAAAAGATAATGTATTCATTCAGCCTATCATATTTACACCAAATCTTTACTTTTTAAATTTCATCTTTTGTGTATCAAATATATTTTGGTGTGCAAAGAGAGATGAGAATTTAAGCTGCATCTCACTCTGTACCATATCTAACCAAAGACACACTATTTATTGAATGTGCTTTCTTTCCCCCCTGTTTTTGTGAATCAGAAATGGCATCACAAAAGTTAAAACATTTCCTTCTGGGCCTAAGATGAGGCATGAAGATATCCACAGGGAAGTTATTGAGGCATTGGAAATGATATGTGGGAGTGTATGGAAACATGAAAATGGATGGGAAGTGGAAAATGAGGCTGATAAAAAAAAAATACTGGGTCAGGTCTTAAAGGATATTTTACACCATATGGAAAAATCAGACCTTATGTGTAGGACAACCACATGATAATTATGACAAGTTAAGCCCAACATTTTAAAAGATACATATAAACCATGTCGTTACTAATTGATTAATCGACTTCCTTCTGGTACCCTTTTCAGCATTTTTTTTTCGCCTTTTGCTTTCCTAAGTACAGTTTTTTATGATTCCATCAATAATTCATGCTTCTATGGTTTTCATGTCTTTTTGCATCTGAATGTGACCCCATTAAAGAGTTACTCATCTAAGTTATGCTAAGTAAGTTCTGTTTACATCCCTGGCTAACTAAGAAACTAGGCAGACTCAAAAGAATATAATGGACATAAAGGTGAACCCTAGAGGCTGAAAAAAAAAAGAATTAAAATATCAGAAGACACATCCATGGAGACATAATGCAAGGAAGACAGATTCTACACCTTAAAAAAGTTAAAATTTATGGGCTATGGATGCAGCTCAGGGGTCAAGCACTTGCTTAGGATGCGGGAATAGTGTTGATTCATGAAGCATGAAGACGCTGGCTGAATCCCCAGCATCTCCCCCATGAAGAAAAGTTCAAGATGCCAAAACAACTCAGAAAAAATGTATAGCAGTTCATACTTACTACAATGTATACTACAATGTATTAGACACATGTCCTATTTTTGTAAATATGCAATGAAATAAGAAAGTATGACCCGTACTCAGGAGAAAAAAGTGGTTAATAAAAACTGACTTTCAGTGGGCCCAGATATTGGATTATTGGAAAAAAGACTTCAAAACAACTATTATAAATAAGTTAAAAGAATTAAAGAAAAGTATCATGAGAAATTAGAGAATATCAATGGAGAAATTGAAACTACATAATTTTTTTAAATTATTATTTTAATTGTACAAATTTATGGGGTACAGTGTGATTGTTCTATATAAAGTTCTATACATCATACAGTGTATAGTGGTTGAATCAGGGTAGGTGACATTCTGAGGTCTAAAACTAAAATCTATGAGATGGGCTTAAGATTTGAGATGCAGAAGGAGGCATCACTGAACTTGAAATAGAGCAATAGGAAACATTCAATGCAAACGACAGAGTGAAATAAGCAAGAAGAAAAAATAAACAGAGCTTCAAATATTAAAAGTATAAGCCTATAGATCCAAGAAGACAAAGAGAAAATCTTGAAAAGAGCAAGAAAAAATGGACAAGATTTTTTCTTGTCCTTATCTAAGTGTGCTTACTTTTCCAATGCATTGTAGATTCAAAAGCTCAGAATGAAGAAAGATATAAAGTGACTAGTAGCTGTATAGTGGTTTAAGTGACAAAATCAGTCAAAATAAACTTTTAAGAAAAAGATTTCTAAGGACAAAGGACAATCACAAATTGACACACATATAAAAAAACAGCCCCAAAATACATGAGGCACAAACTGACCCACTTGAAAAGAGAAAAAAAAATAATTAAACAATCACAGATGGAGATTTCGGTACTCCTCTCATAGAAATTGATAAAACAACTAGACAGAAAATAAGTGAGAATATAGAAGACATGAATAGAACCACCAACCAGTGTTAGAGTCTGTAAACAAGTCAAAATAACACCTGGCATTTTGCCAGGGGAATGTTAAAGTTCGTAAACAAGTCTGGATGGTGCCTGGCAAAATGTCAGAGGGAGTGGTTTGAGAAGTAACAAAACCGAGCCATTAGGTGTAGAGATTCCTGATTGGTTGACTGATGTATCTAGTTTATGCTAATTAGATAAGCTGTGTGGAATGTATAAATACTGCTCCTGTCCTGCAATAAACGGCTCCTACTCCTGCTGTATCAACCTGCACAAGTTATTCGTCACCCCCCGGTTATTTTGCTGCAGCCGGACTGCGGCAAACCAGGTTGGCCTTTTTAATATACAAAAACATTCTACGCCCAAATTACTAGAGTAAGTGGTATTTTCAAGCACGCCTGGAACATTCTCTAGTAGAAACTATAAAACAAGAATATAAAGCAAGTCTTGGGCTGGGGATGTAACTCAGTGGCAGAGTACTTACCTAGTATGTGTGAGGCACTGGGTTCCATCCTCAGCACCACATTAAAAAATAAATAAAATAAAATAAAATAAAATAAATAAAGGCATACTGTCCATCTACAACTATAAAAAATTTTTAAAAAGAATATAAAGCAAGACTTAATAAACTGAAAATGAATTAAAATCATGCAAACTATATTCCCTTGCCCACAATGGAATCAAATTATAAATCAAAAACAAACAATAAAAGGACTCTCCAAATATTTGGAAATTAAACAACACATTTTAAATAATTATGACTCAAAGAAGAAATCACAAAAACATTAGAAAATATATTGAATTGAATAATGAAAATACAACATGTTATGTAAATGCTTTTTATTTTTAGCACATTATAGTTATACATAATAGTGGAATTCATTTAACATATTCATAAATGCAAATAGCATAGTTTTCTCCCTTTCAATCCCCAGTGGTACTTCCCTCTCTCTACCCCTCCTTCTCTCTGATCACCTTCCTCTACTCTATTGGTCTTCCTTCTATTTTATTTATTTATTTTCAAATTGGTACATCATAGTTGCATATAAAATTGGAATGCATTGTGGTACATTCATATGTGCATCTAGTATAATTTGGTTCATTTTATTCCCTAGTTCTTCTAGTCTACTGATCTCCCTTATAATTACTTTAAAAAAAAACAACTTTTATTGATGCTTATAATTGCACATAATAGTGGAATTTATTATGGAATATTTGTACATTCACTTATCATAATTGGATCTATCTCATTCCCCAGTTCTTCCATAGCTACGCCCTCCCCCTTTCCCCCTGTTCTGCTTGCTCTGCTGTGCTGGTCTACTTTCCATTATGATTTATTATTAATTCAATTAGTATGTTATAATTACATATAAAAACAGAATTCATTGAGGTATATTCCTACATGGACATAGCATAATTTGGTAGATTTAATTCCCCAATACGTCCCTATTCACGCCCCTTTTCTCTCTCTCTCTCTCTTGATCTCCTTCCTTTACTCTATTGATCTCTGTTATATTTTAATGAGATTAGATTCCCCTTTTAAAAATTCCTCCCCCACACCCCATCCCCGCCACCTCTTTCTATTACTTCCATGTATAAAACATTCAATGCTTAACTTTCTGAGTCTGGCTTATTTCACTTAGCATGGCATTCTCCAGTTCCATCCACTTACCAGCAAATGGCATAATTTCATTCTTTATGGCCAAGTATTATGCATATATACCACATTTTCTTTATCCATTCATCTGTTTATGGGTATCCAGACTGGTTCCATAACTTGTCTATTGTGAATTGAGCTGCTATAATCACTGTTATGAACAATATGTCAACATGTATGAGGTGCAGCTAAGATAGGTTTACAAGGTGATTTTATAGCTTTATATATGTCTATCAAAAAGGAAAGAAGGTCTAAACTTGGTAATGTAAGTATTCCCCTTAAGAAGCTAGAAAACTAAGGGCAAATCAAACCCAAAGTATAGAAGGAAGAAAATAATAAGGATCAAAGAGCAGAAATAAATGAAATAGAAAAATAAAAAGACAATAGGAAAAAGTCTATAAAATCAAAAGTAGTTTCTTTGAAAAGATCAACAAAATGAATAAATCTTCAGTTAGACTGGCCAAAAATAAGAGAGGACACAAATTACCTAAATTAGGAATTAGGAAAAACAAATCACAAATTATCATTATAACCCTACAAAAATTAAAAGAAATAGTTTAATTTCATGTCAATAAAACTGTTTCAAAAAAGAAACAGAATTTTTAAAAAATCTATAACATAGAGAAAAGTAACCAAGGAGTGGAAGTGAGGAGGGAGGGGGAGAGTGCTGGGGACTGATATTGGCCAAATTATTTTGTTATATTGTGTATGGTGTGCATGTACGAATATGTAACAACAAATCCCATCACAATAATGCACAAATAAAAACTATAATAATTATAATGCACAAATTAAAAAATCGGGGAAAAAATCTACATCAAGCAAAGAAATTGAATTTTCAATTAAAACCTTTTCAAACAGAAAATCCCAGACCCAGCAGGCTTCACTGATTAATACTAACAAATGTTATGGTAGAAATAATACTATTCCGACTGAAAATAGATAAGGAGGGAATATTCATTCCAATTATTATTATTGTTATTATTACTATTATTTCTTTTTAATTGATGAACACAACACCTTTATTTATTTATTTTTATTTGATGCTGAGGATCAAACCCAGTGCCTCACGTGTTCAAGGCAAGTGCTCCCCACTGAGCTACAAACTCAGTCCTCCTTTCAATTATTTTACGAATAGTATTGATTTATCAATATTCCCCAATGCTAAATCTATATCATAAGAAAATTACAGACCAATATCCCTAATGAACATAGACACAAAAAGCCTTAATAGGATATTGGTAAACAGAATCCAGCAATGTAAAATTGTTTTAACATTCAGAAATCAATTACACAATGCTTCATATTAATAGAATAAAGGACAAAATTTATGCAATCCTTTCAATAGACACAAAAAAGCAACCAACTAAGCTCAGCACACTTCTAGTGATAAACTCCTGGACAAATTAGGACCAGAAGAGAATTGCCTTAATTTAAGGAAGGGCATTTATGAAGTACCTATAACTAACATGATAAATGGTGAAAGACTGAATACTTTGATCCTAAAATCCACAAGTTTATTAATATGAAAGAAGAAACAAGGGGAAAGAGGAAAGAATAAAAGAAACTTAAAAAGAACAGAAATGAAAGCAGGGATGGGGGCGGGGGCACAAAATCCTCTAGACAAATCTAATACCTTTTTTAAAAATGATGGTGAGTAAGGTGGCTTAAGGGGGTGAAACACCTTCAACATTTGTAACCCCAAGTTCTATGCTGAGGCTCTGGAAAATAGAGCAGGGTAAATATGAGGACAGAAGTCAATGAGCAAAAAACAAAACAAATGTTCATTTGCATACCACTTTTCCACATGGAAGCCTCATTTTATTGTTTGTATGTTTAAAGTAGTTTCTACAATGAGCAATGCTGTTATGTGTCTTTCACTACATTCTGGTTGGAATGTGTGTATTGGAACATGCACAGCACCATTATTAATTGCATTAGAGCATACTATACTAAGCCAGGACCTTTCTCATTTGGGTTTTGGTAATGACTGGTGTCTTACGAATAATCTTGATGAAGCATATATTTGGATTTGATTTGGAGGGAAGTAAGACTACCATCTGATCTATCCCATAAGAAGGGTTATTATTAGGCCTCTTATAATAGGTGTTCTTGGAACCTCTTAATCAACATTTTAATCAGGGCCCTAGGAGATATAATAGCCCAGCAATTTACAACCAGCTGATACTAAACAAGAGTCCTGTGCCATATGAGATGTCATCTGAATTCATAGCAAGCTTGGAGAATTGGAGAACTAGTCATAAACAGAAGTAACTTTGGTGAATACTTTCCTAGAGGGGTAAATACTAGCACAAATACAAAATGTGGCTAGAAGTGCTGGCTCATTTTTGTACCCTGTAGCAGAAACACATTGTTAACATTTCAAATAATGATCCTTTCTCATAGTCCATCTTGTTCATTGACCTTACTCAACCATTATTGCAGGGAGCATTGGAGTTATCTTTAATCTCTAAATTTTATTTCCAGTCCTACTGCTAAAACCACTGCACCAACTTTTTAAATGTATTAATCCATGAGAAAGACAGGGATACAAAAAGGAATTGGAGTGCCAGTACTCAGTATGATTGCTTGAAGATCACCGTAGGATCCTTGCAGAGCAGAGAGGAAAACTTTTATTATTATTATTACTTAGAAATAAATTTGATTCAAAAAGAGTCACGAGTCTGTGGGAAGGAAATCAACTGAGTCCCCAGCTAGAACTGACAATCTGAGGGCTAATTCCAGAGAACAGACACATAAGTTCTAGAAGGAATGAAAAATCCTTCCTGAGATTCCACTAAAATCATTTGCTTCAAAGTAACATGGATCAGAAGTCTGAGGAGCTGAGTCTAGCTTCTGGCCCATCTGCCCAGACAGTGTGGAGGCCAAGAAAAATAATTGGAACTGGGTACTTCACAAACTGCCAATTTAACTAGGCTAAAACTAGATTTTGGTGATATTAGGATAAAAATTAAAAATCCGGGTTTTGTAAACCTATCCATTTCCAAGATCTCATATTTGCTCCTTTTTTTTTTTTCAGTGTTTTATTTTATTTTATTCCAACCAAGTCCCAGCTGGATCAAGAGGAAAACCAATGTAACACACCTAAATTGGGATAAATAATGGAAATACTCCAGAGGCAGATAAGGTGGGATAGAGCCAAAGAATCTGAGGCTGAGAGAAAAGTGAGGAAGTAGGATGAGGCAGGGCTGTGAGCAGCAGGCCATGCTAACACCTTCCTTCCTAGGGATTCTTACCTTATCTTTATGCTCTTCCTTGAAGTTGTGCTTGCACAGTGGCCTTGGGTCAGAGGTGAAAGAGCTTTGTGATTTCCCATTGTCAGGGCAGGAGGAACAAATAAAGAATAGCCTCTGCGGAATTGTGGAATGTTTATTATCCTAAGAAAAGCATTTGTCTTCTCTCACAGGGGACATCCTGTCATCTTATCTTAGAACTGCCCATGAAATAGTCTCAATTGTCTTTAATATTAGAGAAAACCAGGAGCACAGGACCTAATCAGGCAACCTGTCTGTGGGCACTCATCCAGCAGCAGTGGCTAAGTTCAAAAATCAAACCCCACACTATTCAGGCAATTAAAATGACCCTGAAACCAAGCACTCTTACCTGATCCCAACCCCAGTTCCTGCCCTGTCCTTTCCTCCCCCACCCTTCCCAGGCAGCAGCATGTCAGATGCTACATCCTTGAATAGAGTATCAGAGGTCAACTCCAGAGATGAGAAATGCAACTCATGGACTAATTTTTACTGTGAACTCCTAGTACGTTCAAGAGCTGGGAGAGGTCGGTACAACCCCACTTGCCTTAGAGTTCACTTTTTTTTTTTTTTTTGGTTTTGTTTTTCTGGCATCCAATGCCTGGATTCCCTTATGGAACACATAGCTGCTTCCACAACTCTGAAATTGCCAGTGATTGATGATCTTTGAAAAAAATCTGTTCTTATTTTTTTAAAAACTACACTTTCTTCCTTTGAGTTAGGATTTTAGCATTGTCTTTCTTTAACCTCTTCTGCAGAATCTGCAAATAATATGACATTAACAAAATTTCATTATTATTTTCTGTGACCAAGTAAATACTGTAAAATCATACTTCTTGTCTTTCTCTTCTTTTCTTCCAATTTTTGATACTTACTTTGCAGAATAGCTTTCCAAAATAGCTTTCTAAAATGAATTTGGACGAAATATATATTTTATGTCTTTATCTCCCTGTTTTCACTAGTTCTTTGCAGTCTTGTCTATAATAAACTCATGCTTTCAAACCGAAAGAAAACACACTCATAGAATTATATAGGATAATGTCTGAGCTGATGTTATCTTTATTTCATTAACTCATATTTGAAAGTTTGAAAAATGGCAATTTAATAGCTGTAGAGTCTAACTGACAAAATATTTTCCAGTTCACAAAGGACAGAACTAGGGGATTTTGTAATTAAAGTGCAAAAAAAAAAAAAAAAAATCTGCAAAAGAACTTTCTAACCCTATGTGGATGGAAATTGGAAATTAAATAGTGAAAAGAAGTCCAAAAAACACAATGAAATCTTCATTTCTAGCACAGAAATTATATAAAAAAATTATTCTTAAATTATATCAGGTCTTTTTTTTTTGGCTTTAAGGTTATGTAATTTTGTAACTCTCTCACTGTATGCAGGAGATCATTAGCATATGTTTTATCAAATATGATACAACATAATTTTATGCTTTAAATAAACAGAAGATTCCTATTTCAATGAGTTCTAAGAAGATTCATTGTTGGGGCTGGAGTTGTAGCTCAGCAGTGAAGTGCTTGCCTCCAACATGTGAGGCACTGGGTTGATTCTCAGCACCACATATAAACAAGTAAATAAAATAAAGGTCCATCAACAACTAAATATATATATATTTAAGACTCATTGTTAAGTCAAAGACTAGGGAAGATGGCTACCATAAAAATCATTTTAGCTGATTGTGTCATTTTTCCTAACATAATATAGTTATACATACTTCTTTAATTTACAAATAGTGGAAGTTTTCCAATCACATGTGAACCTTGGAAATTCTGTCTAATGTGTGCATAATAAACAAACGAATTGTTGTTTTAGACAAATACAGGGAGACTTTTAAGCCTCAGACTTTTGATAAATGGCAGAAGCCCACATAACTGCCGAGGACCAGTTGGACAGGAATTGGCAGCGATAACAAACAGAACAATGAAGGTCCATTATCATAGAGTTCACAGAAGAATGACTTGGCACCTGGCCAGATGTATAATCAGTCTTTTTCAGTCTTTATCACACAAGCCAATGGGTTTTTCCAAATAATAGTAAATTAGGCGAGGCTCTTACCCTTTTTTTTTTTAAACTAAGAGGATTTCCTGACAATCTGTCTAGAAGTTCTGATAATATCTTTCTTTAAATGGTACATCGTGTATCTAAGATAAAATAATGATATTTGGTAGCAGCTTTTCAATTTGGGGATGTTTGGGGAATTTTATTTTCAATTGATTCTGTTGACTTTTTTGTTAGTCTACATTGAAGTTGACCTTACCTTAGTCCAAATTCCAAACGTGTGTGCTTTGTTCTAATAAATGAGAGCCATATTGTCATATGGCAGTCATCCATTCCATGATGACAACCACTGCTACCTAAATGTCACTTCCGCCTACAGCTCCAGGTAGGACACGTGTCTTTGTAACCAAATACCTCTATTTATTAACACACTGAAGTTATTGCTGCTGTTTAATTAACACACCTCCAGTTTTAACTGTCCTAATTGTCATGATTTATCACAACTAAATTGGGAAAATAGTCCTCAAACTTAGATCATCTAAGGCTCTATTTATTATTAAATCTTATAAAGAAGTACATTTTTTATTTTTTATATTTATTTTTAGTTGTAGTTGGACACAATACCTTTATTTTATTTATTTATTTTTATGTGGTGCCGAGGATCAAACCCAGGGCCTCACATGTGCTAGGCAAGCGCTCTACTGCTGAGCCACAACCTCAGCCTATATTCTTTCATTTTTAACATTGCTAAAGAAATTATTTTTTTAAATAATTTTAACAGACATTTTACTTTTCCTTTTTTAATAACTTTATTTATTCATTTTTATGTGGTGTTGAGGATTGAACCCAGGGCCTTGCACGTGCGAGGCGAGTGCTCTACTGCTGAGCCATAAGTCCAGTCCCGTAAAGAAATTCTTAATTTTTAATTCATTTTATATGTCCTTTGTAATTAAGAGTATAAAATATTTAGGAATGAATTTGACAAAACATGTTAAGACTTACATGTTGAAAACTATAAAACATGTTGATAAAATTTTTTTAAAAAAATTAATGGAGACATGCAATGTGTTCAGAAGTTAGAAGACAGTGTTATTAGGAATGGGATATAGCTCCATGGTAGAGAGCCTGCCTAGCATGCATGAAGCTTGGATTTGAGCTCCAGTACCACAAAAATAAACAAAACCAGTGTTGTTTAAATTTCAGTTCTTCCCAAACCGATGTATATCTATTCAGTAAAATTCCAATCAAAAGTTTAACATTCTTTTTTTCTGGGGTGATTCACTGGATTATTCTAGAATTCATATGAAAATGAAAAGTACCTGGGATAGTCAAAACAATTTTTAAAATGAAGAAAAAAAATTGGAAGGCATATATTGTCTGATTCCAAAATTACTATAAATCTACAGTATTAAAATTGTGTGAAATAGGCATAAAATAGCATCTCAGATCAACGGAATTGAAGAGAAGTAGGCTTGAATAGTTTTCCATAAAAGCACCAAGGCATTTCTTTGGAGAAATAAATATCTTTTCAATAAATGGTGCTGGAAAAACTAGAAAGATGGACTGCCCCCCCAAACACACCCCTCTCCCCCCAAAAATAAAGAAACTCAACAATTACTTCACATCAGATGCAAAAATTAACTTCATGAGCTGAGGATGCATCTCAGTGGCAGAGTGCTTGCCTAGCATGCTCAAAACCCTGGATTCAAGCTCCAGCACTAAAAGAAAAGGAAAAAAGTTGAAATGTATTATAGATTCAATGTAAAAGATAAAGTATAATAGCTCTAGAAAAAGACATAGAAGAAAATCTTAATGACTTTTGGTTTGTTAAAGAAGCCTTAAATAAGACATGAAAAGCATGAAGTAAAACAAACAAATAAATAAAAGGATCCAATAAATTGGACTTCATTGAGATTAAAACAAAAACAAAAAACAAAATTTGCTCCTTGAAAGACACTTAGGAAAATAAAATGTCAAGCAGGGCATGATGGTACACAATCCCAGCAACTCAGATGTTGAGGCAGGAGAATCTCAAGTTGGAGGCCAGCCTCAGCAGCTTAAGGAAACCCTAAATCAATCAATAAATAAATAGGCCTGGGGGTGTAACTTGGTGGTAGAACCCTCTTGGGTTTAGTCGCCAGTACTGGGTTGTGTGGGGTGGGGAGAAAAAAAATCTTTGCAATACTTTAATAGACAAAGTTTTTTTTCTTTCTCTTACAATAGAAAAATACCTCTTATAAACCAATAATGAGGCCAGTCTTTACTGATATGGGCAAATAATTGAAAAAACCTTTTAGTAAAGAAAATATATGGGGGGGCTGGGGTTGTGGCTCAGTAGTAGAGTGCTTGCCTAGCATGTGCGAGGCCCTGGGTTCTATCCTCAGCACCACATGAAAATAAATAAATAAAATAAAGGTATTGTGTCCAACTACAACTAAAAAATAAATATTTTTAAAAAGATATATCAATGACAAATGAGCATATGAAAAGTTTGTCACTGGTTACTAGTGAAAAACAAATTAAAATTACAATGAGATATGACTCATCTTCCAGAATGGCTAGAATTAAAAAGAATGAAAATATCAAGTGTTGGTGAGGATATAAAGCAACTAGAATTCTTTATATGTTGCTGGTGTGTATATACAGTGGACCAATCATTTTGAAAACCAATTTGGCAGTTTCTTAAAGTTGAACTTAAAATTTGACCCAACCATTCCATTCCTGGGTATTTACTCCAGTTCAAGACCAACCTCAGAAACTTTGCAAGGACCTAAACAACTTGGGGAGACCCTATCTCAAAATAAAATACAAAGGGCTGGAAATAAGGCTCAATCGTAAAATACCCCTGGGTTCAATCCCCAGTATCAGAAAAAAAGTGTTTAAGTGTGGTTTAATAATATTTTATCATTAAAGCTTATTTTAGAGAATTGTGAAAAATAAAGAAAAATATTGAGCATGTTTCTTATCACTTGGGAACAACAGCTGTCACTTTCATTTTGAGACTTTTTCATGTAAATATAAACAAAATAACTTAAGATGGGATGATATTATATTTGTTTTATATCATGATTTTAATTTAACATTATATAATGAACATTTTTTCCCTTTTTCTTTGTATTTGTGTGTGTGTGTGTGTGCGCGCACCCATGCTGTGGACTGAACCCAGAATCTCATGTATATCAGGTAAGCACTCTGCCAGAGAATTGGTTCCAGGACACACCCTATACCAAAACCCACTAGTGCTCAAATCCTTTACATAGGATTGTGTGGTACTTGCATATAACATAGATGCATCCTTTGGTATGCTTTAAACCATACCTAATACAATATAAATAGTTGTTAGATTGTGTTAGTTAGGGAATGATGAAAAGAAAAAAGTCTGTCTGTGTTCAGTATAGATGAAATTTTACCCCCAATTATTTTCCATGTGTGGTTGGTTAAATCCACAGTTGTGAAACTCACAGAAACAGAGGGTCAACTGTAAATTGTAATCATAATTTATATAACATTTCTTGTTTGTGGATATTTAGGTTGTTCTCAAGTTTGCACTTATATGTAATGAACATCTTTGTAAATATGTATTAAACCATGTCTTCTTTTCTTTTTTTAAAAAAGTTTTTTTAGATGTTGATGGATATTTATTTTATTAATTTATTTATATGTTATCCCTAATTTTTCTAGAGTTTTGAACATAAAGGGATGCTGTATTTTGTCTTTATATGTGGTGCTGAGCATTGAACCCAGTGCCTCACACATGCTAGGCAAGCACTCTACCACTGAGCCCCAGCCCCAGCCCCCATGTCCTTATTTTCTTATGTATTCTTAGAAATGGACAGATGATCCAGGAGTATGAATATATTTAGGACTCCTAATTATATTCAGTTTGACACATGATTTGTCTAATTGTATTTTAGGATTATTTTACCAACTTAACAATGATTTTATTCAAAGTGTATAAAGGTACATGAGAGAAACTACCTTACTATATTCTCCAAAGTATTGAATGTCTTGAAACTTCTAAATTCTAATACCATTTTTCTTTTTGTTTAAGGAAATTGCTTGAAAGAAATTATTTTTTTTAGTGTGACATCTTATTCAAAAGATATGAGTCATCTTTTCAGAAAAATGAAAACCAAAGTATCACTTTTATGAGACAAGTAATGCCATAGTCATTAACATTGCATTAAACCTTAAGTCATATATTTCTTTTCTATTCTCATGAGCATGTTAATAATACGTTTATCTTTTGCTAATATACAAATTCTCTAGTGTAAATAGTCTCTGATTCTGATACACAAACAAGTAAAAACTTTGTAAGATTTTGAAGGCATAGTGTGTGAAATAATCTATTCATTTTTTAGTTTAATATTTTAAGCTCAAAAGTTAAAAAATATTAAGGTTTGAAGGTTTCTAGTAAAAAATGTCACTTGGTTCAAAGTAGTAATTACTTAGCCACATATCAAGTATGATTTTATATAAATGAACAGTTAAAACTATGAAGAGTCACTCTGTCTAGAATCTAGATAGTTTTCTTGTTTTCAATTTTGTTATATCAGAGCTAAAACTGAGACACTGTTTGAGTATATCTTCATTTTTGTGTGTATCCTTCAGAATACTGAATCTTCTGGTTCTTTGATGATTCTGACCTCTTGCAAGGAATGGTATATGTCCCTGCTGGTCAAAAGCCATTGAGTATTTAATTTCATATAGTCTGTGATGCTGGAGAGCCCTTGATTCTTAAGAGAATTCAAGTAGGAACAAGGTCCATGAGTCCAATTTCAGATTAGCTTTCAATGAGGATAGTTGGAAAAATAAATAGTAAAGAAGTAGACAAGAAGTTACAATATTTGAAGTGTCTAGAGGCACCTGGTCAGAAAGAAATAACCCAAAATGTGATTTAGAAGTAAATGATGTAACTATGGCATTTACAGGTAAATGGATGGAGCTAGGGAATATCATGCTAAGAGAAATAAGCCAATCCTCCCCAAAATAAAGAATGAATGTTTTTTTTTTTTGATATGTGGACACTAATTCACAATGGGGGGTGGCTAGGGAAAAATAGAAATACTTTGGATTAGGCAGAGGGGCGTGGAGGGAGGGGAGGGGGTACGGGAGTAGGAAGGTTAGTAGAATGAATTGGACGTTATTACCCTATGTGCATATGGTTACATGACTGGTGTGTTTCTACTCATGTACAACTAGACAAATGAAAAGTTATACTCCATTTATGTGTGATGTGTTAAAATGCATTCTACTGTCATGTATAACTAATTAGAACCAATTTTTTAAAAAAGGGAAGTTAATGATGTAGCCAGGCATGGTAACGGTAACACACATTATAATCACAGTGACTAAGGAGACTATGGCATAAGATCACAAATTCAAGGCCAGCCTCATCAACTTAGTGAGAACCTGTCACAAAATAAAAAATAAAATGGGCTAGAGATGTGGTTCAGTGATAGAGCACTCCTGGATTCTCCCCAGTCCTGAAAACTAAAAAAAAGAAAAGAAAAAAAGAAAGGAAGAAAGAAAGAAAAGGAGGAAGAGGTAGTGATGGAGGAAAAGCAGGTAGTTGGTATATAGCTCAGTGGTATAGTGCTTGCCTAATATGCTCAAGGCCCTAGGTTCAGTCCTCAGTACTGCATTAAAAAAGAAGCAGCAAATGATATATGTATTTATTAGATATAACAATTTTTTATATAATTGTGTTGAAGTTGGGAGTGGTAGCGCACTCCCAGTGACTTGGGAGGCTGAGGCAGGAGGATCACAACTTGGAGGCCAGGCTCAACAACTTAGCAAGGTAGTCAACAACTTAGAATGACCTGTCTTAAAATTAAAAATTAAATAAATGGGCTGGGAATGTAGCTCAGTGGTAAGTTGCCCCTGGGCTCAATAGTAAATAAATAAACAGAAATGATAGCTGTAGGAATCTTCCTCTGATGCCTTATGTGCTTCTTGGTGCTTTTCAAACGCTCAGTAAATGTTTGCTGAGTGAACAAATTATGATTTTAGGGGGAAAATGTATATTTAAATATATATATATGTATGTATGTGTGTATGAATATAAATGTTTGTGAATATACATATATTTGTAATAAATATGTATATATTTAAAGTGGAAAATAAAAGAACTTCAAAAAAGGAGAGAGACCTTGGATTTGGATGTTACTCTCAGCACAACCTTAGGTGAGATTTCTGTGTGATGAATGAGGAAATGAACGTGAAGATGATCAGGCTGAGTTTCCCTTGAAATTTAATCCACTGAAGCCTTTTTTGGTCTACTTCCTCTCCTTCTCCTGTTCTTTCCCATGCAGAGTTCTGGGGGAGGCTGGAAGGGTGGGAAGAAGAATGATGCCTCCCTTCTCAGAGGAAGTAGGCTTCAGAGGCTACAGTCCTGAAACTCAATGAAAGGTCAAGGAATTGGATTGCCTGGATCTAATTTTTACCAAATGAGGGGCCAGAGAAAAGAAAGAAAACTCAAAAAGGCTGACCTAGTTCCATTTTCATTCCAAGAAAAAATGAATGAGTATTACAACTATCAAGCTTTTAAGTCAAAAAAGGTGCCTTCAGGCCAGGCACCAAGGGTAGTTTAGAAGAAAGTTAGAGTTAGATTTGTATCCTCTGGGAAGAAAGAAAGAAAATAGGGGCCAGGCTAGAGATGACTCACATCCTCAGAAGTTTACATCAGCACAGAACTAAGACATCAAAGGCAGGACTAGTTTCTCCGTAAAACTAGATGGGTGTACTCTATTATTTTTCCATCCCTAAGATCATAAAATTACCTTTCCTGAGAATATCTTCTCATGATTGCACACTGCATTTGCAACCTTCTCATTATTAATTCCCGCAGTAACACAGCATGCAAGCTTCACATGATTGCCTGAGTGTAAATCCTGGCCCCACCGATTACCAGCCCTGTTCATATCTTCCACCATTTATTTCTTCAGAGGTAAAATTTAAATTAAAAAAAGAGAAAGACAAAAGAAAGGAAAAAGGAAGGAAGGAAACTAAGAGAAAGAATACCTTCCACCTGGGTTTGTTGTGAGGATTAAATGAAATAGTGCTCAGAAAGCTGTTAGAAAACAACCTGGCCTATAGCTGGAGGTTGCTAAATCTTGTTGTCACTAATTTGTTTGTGCAAGTGTTTTCGATATTGGGCAGGTCATATGTAGGGGCTCACTGGCTTTCTCAGTGACAGATTAGCCTAGATTTAGAATACTATGACAGAGACTGCTGAATGTCTACTGCATCCAATGTCTCTAAGGTTCCACTTTGGATCTTTCAGTCTCATTTGTTTCTGGGGCTTCAGCCTCTTGTTCTGGCCTAGGTGTTGCTGAAGCTGGCCAGTTCTGCACCTGCTCCGATTTCATACAGATGCCATGTGATGACGATTCCTCTCATGCCCATGTCATATGCCTGTTGATTCCATCTCTGAGGCGTCTCTGCTGGGCTGAGACATGAGATGCCACAGGAGCTGTTCAGTGCCTGCGCACATACAATCGGAATTGCCAGGAAGCCTGTAGGGTGACCTCGACAGAAGGGAGACCATGGTCGAATTTCTCCTCTCACCACACGTTGACAGACTTCTGAAGTATAATCATTGACACTTCCATTTGAGGACTGTCCTATCAAATTAAGCAGCCAGTTGTGTTTGACTCATTTGCAACCTTCAATAAAGACTCTAGTATTGGCTCCATCTCCTCCCCTGTCTCACCAGCTCCCTCCCCATTTCTGTTTCCCTGGGTTTTTATTTCCTGATAAATGTCAACCTGTACACATTTACTGCTCTCTGTGGAAGCCAGGTTAAGATATTTATCACATCTATTCTCCCCTTTTTCTATGTAAGGTAGTACTTTCAATTTTTACTAAGCACATGCCTACTCAGAAAACAGTATAATTTCTAACTTCCAACCTCTCTTGCAGTTAGATTTGGTGATATATATATATATATATATATATATATATATATACACACACA
>NW_026000242.1:13689682-13693198 GCF_001458135.2 Marmota marmota marmota
GTGATATATATATATATATATATATATATATATATATATATACACACACACATATATATATATATAAAATCAACTATATTATTATATATAATTATAGAGGGAAGCAATCTGGGAAATGTCCTTATCTCTCCCCCCTTTTTTTCTTTTGCAGTACTGGAAATTGAAATTGGGACCTCCTGCATGCTCCCAAGTGCTCTACCACTGAGGTAAATCTTCAGTTCCTTTTTAAATTTTTATTTTGAGGCCTGGTCTTGTTAAATTTCCCAGTCTGGCCTTGAACTTTGTGATCCTCTTGCCTGAGTCTCCAAAGGAGCTGGGTTTAGAGGTCTGTGTCACCCTGACTTTTAAAAAATTTATTTCTCTTGGCTTTAATGTGAACACGATGGCTGGAGCTGGGCAGCATTTTCTACCATGAGGTGGAAGCCACATGTTGGGGATGATGGAGCACAGGGATGGTGCTCCTGATGATTAGGCTTATACTGTATCAGCTCTAGAATGCCTATCTGGATGTAATTTTAAGGGAGAAAAAAAAAATCTATCTTTTTAAAGACACTATTATTTTGGGCTTTCTGTCACTTTTTGCTGAGCTTAATCTTAACTGTTCAAGTAGAAAATTGGCTTTCTATATGAAAAAAATGAGGACAATGGAAGAAAAAATAGCATCAAGTAGCATTTTATATGGCTTGTTATATAGCAGCACTGGATTTAGAATGCTAGTCTGTCTGAATCTAAAGGTCAATGCTTTTATCATTTCATTATACTATTTCTTACAAATTTATACTGTATGAGCCAGATATCCTGTGGTCTGATCACCCTTGAGTTAAAGAATATTGACATTGCAGATTAGCATGGCAAAAACAAACACAGTGTTCCCTGGTCAGGAGCCTGGCCTGTCAGTGCTTTACATCCACATTAATACATGTTGCTAATTACAATAGCATTTACTGTGGGTTAGGCCTTGTGCTAAGCTCTCCAAGTAGACCTCTCAAAGCCCTACAGAAATAGCATCATAAGAAGGATGGGTTACAGAGGGCCCCCACACTGGTCTGGGATTCTAGTTAGGAGGCTTACTAGCATTCAGGATTAAAATAATGATAAATAGGAGAATTAGGAAGGAATGGCTTAAAAGATTCATGATTAGATAAGATTAATAGAATTTGATAACTGAGGTAAGTGGGGCCTGAACAAGTTCAGGGATACTTGCAATTTTCTGGGATGGATGATTGTTTAGAAGATGGTTTCACAAATTGAGATGTTTGTATACAGCAGAAAGGGGAGGATGAGGATGAGGTGGAGGATGAGGATGAGGTGGGAGGGGAGGACTGATGAAAAAGGTTCAGCAGTTCCTCCCTGGGCAGATTGAATTTGGTATGTTCCTGGGCACCAAGTAGAGATGCCAAGAAAGTCATGAATATATGAGGCTAGTAGAGAAGAGGAATCAGTTACAGCATTTTGGACATGATTTTGTAATTTTCTGCTCATGAAATTGAATTTCTTGAGGGAGAAGTAGACCTGCTTATTTTATATACCTAGCACCTAGCACAAAGTCTGAAACTGAGTCACAGGTTAAGTAAATGAATGAGTGAATTTAAATCAGTCAAAAAGAATACATTTTTTGTTGTCTCAAGTTAAGCCCTAATATATACTTTTGATTGCAATATGATCATAAGGGCAGGGGATATAACTCAGTTGGTAGAGTGCTTGCCTTATATGCACAAAACCCTGGGTTCAATCCCCAGCACCACAAAAAAGATTTAAAAAAATTAAAAATTACAAAAGAAGTGTGATCATAAACCTCAGCTGGTTTCACAGTACCATTATATATGGTCTAGTTCCATTATATTTTTTTTATTGGTTGTTCAAAACATTACAAAGCTCTTGACATATCATATTTCATACATTTGATTCAAGTGGGTTATGAACTCCCATTTTTACCCCGTGTACAGATTGCAGAATCACATCGGTTACACATCCACGTTTTTACATATTGCCATACTAGTGACTGTTGTATTCTGCTATCTTTCCTATCCTCTACTATCCCCCCTCCCCTCCCCTCCCATCTTCTCTCTCTACCCCATCTACTGTAATTCATTTCTCTCCCTTGATTTTTTTCCCTTTCGCCTCACATCCTCTTATATGTAATTTTGTATAACAATGAGGGTCTCCTTCCATTTCCATGCAATTTCCCTTCTCTCTTCCTTTCCCTCCCACCTCTCGTCCCTGTTTAATGTTAATCTTTTTCTCATGCTCTTCCTCCCTGCTCTGTTTTTAGTTGCTCTCCTTATATCAAAGAAGACATTTGGCATTTGTTTTTTAGGGATTGGCTAGCTTCACTTAGCATAATCTTCTCTAATGCCATCCATTTCCCTGCAAATTCCATGATTTTGTCATTTTTTAGTGCTGAGTAATACTCCATTGTGTATAAATGCCACATTTTTTAATCCATTCATCTAGTGAAGGGCTAAGTTGGTTCCACAGTCTAGCTATTGTGAATTGTGCTGCTATGAACATCTATGTAGCAGTATCCCTATAGTACGCTCTTTTAAGGTCTTCAGGGAATAGTCTGAGAAGGGCAATAGCTGGGTCAAATGGTGGTTCCATTCCCAGCTTTCCCAGGAATCTCCATACTGCTTTCCAAATTGGCCGCACCAATTTGCAGTCCCACCAGCAATATACAAGTGCACCCTTTTCCCCACATCCTCTCCAGCACTTGTTGTTGTTTGACTTCATAATGGCTGCCAATCTTACTGGAGTGAGATGGTATCTTAGGGTGGTTTTGATTTGCATTTCTCTGACTGCTAGAGATGGTGAGCATTTTTTCATGTACTTGTTGATTGATTGTATATCCTCCTCTGAGAAGTGTCTGTTCAGGTCCTTGGGCCATTTGTTGATTAGGTTGTTTGTTTTCTTATTGCTTATTTTTTTGAGTTCTTTGTATACTCTGGATATTAGGGCTCTATGTGAAGTGTGAGGAGTAAAGATTTGTTCCCAGGATGTAGGTTCCCTATTTACCTCTCTTATTGTTTCTCTTGCTGAGAAAAAACTTTTTAGTTTGAGTAAGTCCCATTTGTTGATTCTTGTTTGTAACTCTTGTGCTATGGGTGTCCTATTAAGGAATTTGGAGCCCGACCCAACAATATGTAGATCGGAGCCAACTTTTTCTTCTATCAGACACAGAGTCTCTGGTTTGATATCAAGCTCCTTGATCCATTTTGAGTTAACTTTTGTGCATGGTGAGAGAAAGGGATTCAGTTTTATTTTGTTGCATATGGATTTCCTGTTTTCCCAGCACCATTTGTTGAAGATGCTATCCTTCCTCCATTGCATGCTTTTAGCCCCTTTATCGAATATAAGATAGTTGTAATTTTGTGGATTGTTTTATGTGTCCTCTATTCTGTACCATTGGTCCACCCACCTGTTTTGGTACCAGTACCATGCTGTTTTTGTTACTACTGCTCTGTAGTACAGTTTGAAATCTGGTATCGCTATACCTCCTGATTCACACTTCCTGCTTAG
>NW_026000242.1:13699306-13786264 GCF_001458135.2 Marmota marmota marmota
CCGCGCGTTTCTCCTCCGGGCGCGGCGTGGGATCCGCCCTTAGCGTCGGCCTCGCACCCCCAGACCCGGGGAGGTCGGACTGGGCCGCGGGCTTGGGCCAGCACGTCCATGGGGGTATTTGAAAAATACTGATAATAAGGGCATGTAGGATTCTGTTTTGCCATGTAGGGAAGGCATTGATCAGAACTTCTCCCCGACCTCCAGTCTGAAAGTAAGGGTGTTGAATTACTAGACAGCGTGCGTTCCTCCCTAGTGGCAAAAGGCTTGTTGCATTACAGGCTTTGGGGCGCCAGTTGCTCCCGCCGCCTGCACCCGCGAGGCCAGGCCCGCCTTCCCGCCGCCGCTCTACCTGCTGCTGCTGCTGCTACTGCTGCGGGGCGCTAGGAGCCCTTTAACTTTCTTGAGCCCTTAAGCCGCCCAGTTTATTAGCTCAGCCCCCACCAGAAAAGTTGAGTGCATCACAGTCCCCTTTCCTTTACCGGGTTCTGAGCTCAATTCCCGAGCTAACTTTGAAAGGGGGCAGTACGTTAGTTATTTCAGTTTAAATGGAGCACATCAGTTGCTACAGATGTCATTTTTCTTTAAAAATCCCCAGGATTTGTTTTTCCTCAAAGAGTGGTTATTAATGAGGTTGAAAATATGTTAAAAAATCAATTTCATCAAAAAATAGATTTTAATATAGTTGAGATTTTACAGAAAACATGTTTAGGAGCTCCACAGCAGTCCTGTGTAAGACTGGCATGATGTAAAAGTAAAAGTCCAAGATAATGAGGGTTTATTTGATAAGCGAGTACTTGGACATAGACATTGCAATCTATTGTTGACGGAGCATACAGTTTTTAGAACACTAAATACTCTTTCATATGATGGACGGGCTTAGAATGAACAATTGTCCCGTTCATTTTGCTGGATAAATAATGGCTTAGACCATTTGCCAAAACAGCATCATTAGATTTGAGGAAAGAGACTAATATTTAGGATTGCAGGGTTTTTTTGAGGAGGGGTTGTTTTGTTTTGTTTTCAGTATTTGCTTTTACCAGTATATCTTCTAGAGAAGATGATAATTAAAATATGACAATGTAGAGCACTTCTTTTGAGAAATTGTATGCTGTTTAAAGGATTGCAGTTTCTTAATCATTTTTAAACTATAGTTTGGAATTTAATAAGCAGATGATAGTGAGGAATGAATAACATTGGAATTGAGACAAAATTTGATTATGACACTTAAAAATGTTAAATTCTTGCTGTCATGGATCATATACATTGTTTTGTTCACTTCTTTATCCATACACATGAAGAACGTGTAGGAGGGGTTCAGACATGTCATTTATTTGGTGTGGGTAAAATATGTTGAGTCTGTCCTACTTTTTGGAAATTGTGATTACTTAACTGGAAATTAAATTGATTATTGTTTTCCTTGTGATGGTAAGAAATGACACACTTTGCAGTTCTTTCTCTCTTGCTAATTGTCAGTAGTCTCAGGGATTGGAACAAAGGTTTTTGTTGTTGTTGTTGTTTATTGCTTCACCATTCCCAACAACAGAATTGGACTTTTTTAATATTCATTTTTATCTTTGACAGGCTGTTGAAGTGAGAGTCTTTGTATATTTTGCTTTCAGTTCACCGTCTTTTAATATAATCAACAACAACATATTCTACAGTAGTAGAATCTGAAATGTTGAATGATGGTGGAAATATTGTTTTTTTTTTTAAATTTATTTTTAACTTACCGAATTTTAACTTAAACCATTTAAAGATGAGGGCCAGTTTTAACCATTATCTCTCGAAGACCAATAAGATTGTGAGGACTGGCTGGGTGTGGTGGTGTATGTCTATAATCTCAGCTACAACGGAGGGCTGAGGCAGGGGGATTGCAAGTTTGAGGGCAGCCTCAATAATTTAGCTGGACCCTGTCTCAAAGTAAAAAAATAAATGGTCTCTGAATATAGCTCAGAGGTAAAGCGCCACTGGGTTCAATCCCCAGTGCTACAAAAAACAACTGAAAAAAAAAATTATGAAGACCCAAGCAGTACTGATGAAACATGTCTCTGTAGAGAATAGCTAATAGTCTTATCTTTTTTTTTTTTTTTTGTAATGCTGGGGTTCATACCTGGAGCCTTGTGCATGCTAGGTAAGCACTATCACTGAGTCACATCTTCAGCCCTTAGAGTATGTATGGCTGGTAGAAGTTCATGTTACTGCTGTGCACCTGGGAAGTCTAGGAAGTCACCCTTTCTTGGATGGTTTGGACCCTCCTGTAGACCAAAAGCTGGTGGGCACTACTTGATCCTATTGCTGGGTACAGGATCCAGTAGAGCTGGATTGGGTTGCTGTAGACTCTACCTTTACAGGTTACTTTAAGGTTCTTGGTATTTATTGATCAGTAGAGGCTGTTCTAGGAACTTCTCAGACTTCTATAGCCAGAGTATGTTCATCTGTTTGGTGTTAAAGGTGTTCACTCTGATCTCAGATGGTTCCTCCATCTCTAGGCTGTTTTAGAGAAATCCTGCCTGTTCTATTCATTCAAGTTCCTGGTATTTTTATTAAAATTTATATTAAATGTATATCTTAATGTTTACAACTATAAATTAATTTATTTTTATGGCAAAGTTAAAAAACGCAGAGAGATGTAAAGGGAAAGTTAAAAGTTCTCTTCACTCTCCAAACTCCCCAACGCTTCCAACCCCTTTTCCAGTCCTGTTTTTCATAGTTAACAATTGTTAGTAATTCTTGTATATATAGAAAATACCAATTCTTATGCAAGGATAAACATTCTTGATATCCCTTGTGATTTTAAAGTTTGTTAAAATAAGATTATATTGTAAAAACACTAAAATAGTGTTTATTAATTATGTTAAATACTAAATCGTTTCTCACATTTTCATCATTTGAATGAATTCATGAAATAGAATTTGCTGTACTCGGAAGTGTTTGTGTAAGTGCATATGCAAATTTTCTTGACTAATGATTAAAGGTGAAATTCACTTTTTGTTTTTTTTCTAGAGTATGACTAATAGTAAACAACAACAACAACAAAAACCACATGGTGTCCTTTTAAAACAAGGTTCGTAGCCAGGCATGGTGGCATATGCTTGTAATCCCAGCAGCTCAGGAGGCTGAGGCAGGAGGACTGTAAATTCAAAGCCAGCTCATCAACTTAGTGAGGCTCTCCGAAATTAATGAGATCTGTCTCAAAATATAAAAAGGGATGGGGTTGTGGTTCAGTGGTTAAATATCTCTGGGTTAAATCCCTGGTACTGAATAAAATAAAATAAAATAAAATAAAGATTCATGATTTGGGTTAGTGAAATGTCCATGTAATATGTGGTTGTGGTTGTTTTTGTCTGAAAACTATTAAGAATAATGATCTATGTGATTCACTATTTATTCGTTCCATTTAATAGAGAACTCTAGTGTCAACTTCCTTCAAGAAATGGTTCTTTTGGATTGGGAGTTGTGTAGTGACCCCTCACCCCCCACTAAATAGCTGTTATATATAGCAATCCTTATAAATTCACTAACTTAAAATGCTTAGTTATACTTCATAGATATTCTAAATTTGTGTATGAGTAAGTTTTGCATTTTTTCCTTCTGTAATATATTGGTGACTTTTTCACAGTTTAATTCTAAATTACATGTACTAAATCAGATCCCCCACCTTGAGTACTGGGGGATTGAACCCAGTGGCACTTTACCACTGAGCTGTATCACCATTTCCAACCTATTTTATTTCTTGAGACAAGGTCTCACTAAGTTGTGGAGGCTGCCTTGAACATGTGATGCTTCTGCCTCTGCTTCCTGAATTGCTGGGATTACAGGTGTGCTTCTGTGCCCAACTGTACTAAGTTTTAATTTATGTGTATAAACAAGGCAAATAAACTTTTTACATCGAGTAATCTAATGATCAAGAAATGCTGGTTACTTTTCTTCATAATTTATATACATTTGAAATAAGCTATTTTTGAGTTCTAGTAAAGTTGATTTGTTTGAAAGAGAATTCTTGCTAGTAGCCATTTTAGAGCAGGGGCCAGCAAACTATGGCCAGTGTACCAAATCCAACCTACTTGTCTCTTGTTGTAACTGAAGTTTTATTGAAACATACATGCCTTTTCTTTACATACTGTCTGTGGCTGCTTTTGAGCCACAATGGCAGAAACTATATAGCTCACAAAACCTGAAATATTTACTATCTTTTCCTTTATAGAAAAACTTTGCTAACTCCTGAGTTAGAGGAAAAAATATCATTTTGAAAGACTATTTTAGATACAGTATCAAAAAAGAAGTTACTGTTTTCTTCAAGATTATAGAGTATATAAAGTTAGTACCTTCTAATTGATACAAGATACTTTCCCCCTATGTTTTAGGTGATCTCTAAGGGCTTTCTGGACCTTACATTCTTTTCTCATGTGTGAAAAGTTGAAGTTAAATAGGACCAACTACAGGTGAATTTGTGAACAGTTTTTGGTTTTTAGCCCTTACAACATTTAAGATGCTTTGGATACAAATAATAACATTTTCAAATTGCCTTAAACAATAAGGAAATCTAATATCTTATATGAGAAAGTCCAGAGGCTCAAGAATGGCTCAGTATTCTTGATAATTGCCAATCTGAGATGAAATC
This sequence comes from Marmota marmota marmota, assembly GCF_001458135.2. Lineage (NCBI taxonomy): Eukaryota > Metazoa > Chordata > Mammalia > Rodentia > Sciuridae > Marmota > Marmota marmota. The sequence goes on from NW_026000242.1 coordinate 13,703,928, forward strand.
TTAGTTTTGATTTGCATTTCTCTAATTGCTAAAGATGTTGAACATTTTTTCATATCTTTGTTGATTGACTATTTATTCTTCTGTGAAGTGTCTGTTTAGTTCCTTAGCCCATTTGTTGATTGAGTTATTTGTTTTTTGTGTGTGTGTTAAGTTTTTTTGAGTTCTTTATATATCCTGGATATTAATGCTTTATCGAGGCACATGTGGTAAAGATTATGGAACCAATCTAGGTGCCCTTGAAGAGATGAATGGATTAAAAAAATGTGGTATGTACATATATGATGGAATATTACTTAGCCTTAAAGAAGAATGAAATTATGGCATTTGCCAGTAAATAGATTGAGCTGGAGAATATCATGCTAAGTGAAATAAACCAATCCCCAAAACCCAAACGCCGAATGTTTTCTCTGATATGGGGATGCTAATTCACAATGGCAGGGGTATTAGGGAAGAATAGCATTACTACCTTAGATTAATTAAGTAGAGGGGAGTGAAGTGGGGGAGGGGATGTGGAGGTAGGAAGGATAGTAGGTACAATGGATCAGACATTATTCCCTATGTACATATATAACTATATGACTGGTGTGATTCTACATCGTGTATATCCAGAAGAATGAGAAATTATACTCCACTGTATGTGAGGCATCAAAGTGCATTCTACTGTCAGTGTAACTAATTAAAACAAATCAAAAATAAAAAAGAATGGCTCAGCAATATCACCAAAGCCCAGTTTTCCTTCTAGTTCCAGCCTGTGTTCTTACCTGCTGACTTCACACTAAGGCCGCTTTTCCCTTGTCCCATATTGGCTGTTGTAAGGACTAGTGTCTTATTCAGATACAATAATAAAATGAATGAAGGGGACTGTATCTTTTTCAGAAGTGCCTGCAAAAGATAATTCTTCAACTTATTGACCAGGATTGGGGCATATACCATATCTAACAAGTGATTGACAAGGGAAATGGAATTGCCCTTTCTTCTAACTCTGCTTCCATTAGACTGTTTTCCTTAGTCATATACTACCTGTCTTGAATTCTTTCTTGCCGCCAACCAAAATCAGATCCAAGATTGACCTGTCATACATAATCATACATAATTAAGTATGAACATGTGCGCTCACATCTTCTTGGACACAAAATGTAGTTAAATTATGGAATGGAAAACATTGACTACTGTTTAAGTACTTGACAAATTATAGTTCATGAACTAAACCCCTCCTGCCTATTTTTGTGAACAAAGTTTTATTTGAACACACTATGCTCATTTGTTTACTAATGTATGGCTGCTTCTTGCTTTACCAGCTACTTGAAAACAGAGATGATATGGCTTACAAAAGCTAAAATGTTTGTTTACCTGACCTTTTACAAAAAAGTTTGATGACTCTTGCTTTAAGGTATTAATCATACATTGAGACAGAATCATGTGCCAAAAAATTCTTTGCATTTTAGGCTGGAAAAATGAGTAAGATATTAAGGAGTTCCACTCCCTAGAGGGAATATAGATATGCCATATTGTATGTCTTTTTAAAAAATTTTTTTTGTATATGTAGATGGACAGAATGCCTTTATTTTATTTGTTTATTTTTATGTGGTGCTGAGGATCGAACCCAGTGCCTCATGCAAGCTAGGCAAGCACTCTGCTACTGAGCTATAGACCCAGCCCTTGTGTGTCTTAAAGTGTGTTACATGCTATGGTAGTGGTTTGTATAAAGTAGAATATTCATTGTAATAATGTTCCAACCATTCTTCTGTGATATGAGTTCTGGATATTTCTTCCTACTTAATTTTTTTTTTTTTTTTAAAGTCTTCCCATTGTTTGTGTAAATTGGTTGTCTTTCAGTAAGCTAACCAGAGTGGATGTATTTGTCATGAAAAATCTCCCTTACAGGAGAAGTCTCAGCTATGGTTAATTGACTCAAGAACCCCTGGGTCTTTAGGGAGTGTGTGAGATGGATTAAATTTTGATAGCTACCATGAGGACTCTTGATATTTAAGCTGTTTATAGGTTCTACACTTAGAAAAACTATATAAAGTTAGTTTGTCAGTTAAGCAAAGGTAGTTTATATTCAGAAGACTTACTACTTATATCTAATCAATATACAGCATGATAATTATAGTTCTCATTAAATGTGTCCAGTTAACTAGCCTTTAAATTTATTTTCGTTGTTGAATTAAGTGGAATTATTTAAACAGTTTTGGATAGAGATAATATAGACTTGAATTTGGGAAAACTAGTTGTGAAAACCTTTTTTTTTTTTTTTTTTTTTGTGGTTCTGGGAATTGAACCCAGGGCCTTGCACCTCACTATGCTACTTCCCCAACCCTGTTTTAAAGTTTTACTTTGAGTCAGGTCTTGCTAAATTGCCTAGGCTGGCCTCAGATTTGGCCCTCATTTTCCAGAATAGCTGGAATTAATAGGTTTGTGCCACAGCCTCTGGCTTAAAGCTTTTTCTTATGTTGTCTCAGTGTTTATTAGCTTCATCATTTTATAACATTAAAATAAGAGGAAAATATTGCCCTTGACACCAATCAGCAGAAAAAAATGATCATTTTTTTTTTTTTTTGTAAGCTTAATTCAACAAAAGCAGCAAATATTGAGGACTTATTGTGAGACAGGAACCATTCCAGCTTCTTAAAATGGAGGTTAAGGGTATTCATGATAGTAGAATTACCCTGTAGAAATGCTGTATACTTTTAATAATATTTAATAAATTAATTAATGTTCTGTTTAGAAAAATCAGTTGTATCTGTATACAGTTGGTTTTTTTAGAACATATAAAGTGTAGAATTATTTGTGAGAATTTCTTCAATTTGTGTGCTGCTTTCCTGCTACATATGACTTCATGAACCTGTTTTTATTTTACTATTTTTAAACACTTATTGTATGAATTTTTAATGTTTTTATAAATGTAGAATGATTGCCTTTTGGCATTTGAAACTAATAATTACAAGTGTATTATTTGCCTTTCTGTTCACCGAAAGAACAACACAGATATATTTTAAATTTATAAGACTCTTTTAGAGGAGAACCTAAATTCAGTGTAAAATTGTGTTTTAACTATCATAGTTCTGCTATATATTTGAGTTTTAGAAATTTGCTCTGTATTTTCATTTTTTCAAAAATGCTGAATATTTGGTTTCCTTGAAAATACTCTTAAAGCAGATACCATGTCTATATTAGCTGGTACTTAATGTCTTACTTAGAATTGTAAAACACCCTTACAGGAAATCAAATGATAGAAGTGATTATACCACTTAATCATATGCCCTTAACAACAAATTTAGAAGTAGTCTTTCTACTTGATACTAGTAAAGGAGAAAGCTTGAACAGCCTACTTTTTGAAAAGTGTTATTGTTTAAAATGAGCTTGTCTAGAATGATATTTTAGAAAAGCAGACGAGGATGGTCAAAATCCCCAGTACTAGGATTTTAGGACTCTGACTCTGTTAACTCACCTCATGACTTTGGGCAAGTCACTTATGTGAATCTTAATTTCTTAATAGAAGGATGAAATATTGGAATACCTGTATAGGACAGGAAGAGGAAGGGCAGTTATTAAGAAGATTAGGTAATATAGGTCAAGAATCTATAGAATGAGCACTACCCTTCTTGCTCTTGGTGTTACTTTTTTAACTTGGAAATGGGGCTAAATTTTTCTCTTTGCTTTATCTTGGGATCACATGGCATTTCATAGGCCAAAATGCACTATTATTGGATTCAGTATTAACACTGAGATAAAAATATAATAAACATAGTCCTTTATATATTTTTTGGATCTGGGATATGTGAGCTTGGTAGGGGGGCATTGTATCTCTACGCATTTTCTTCCATAATGATTGTAGGCAATGGTAGCATTAGTAGTACCAGAGACTCTTTTCATTAGAAATTGCAGATATTTTTTATAATACACTAAAATTCTCTCGAGATGACATTTATATTCATCTTTACTTACAAATTTGGTTACTAGATGCATTTGTAGATACTGTTGTTTAAAGCATTAATAAAGAAGCACATACATTACTATGGCCTAAATTTGTGTTTTTTGTATTTCAGTGTAACTGGTTTCTTTTGTAACTTAATGCATTATTTCCTGCACTTAAAAATAATTTTCTAAGAGGAGATCCATAGGCTTCCCTAGAGTGTCCCATGCAGGGAAAAATACCCAAATGATAAAGAACTTCTTTTGCTAATGATGTTCCTGTGTTGCTTTGACTGCCAGAGTTACCGTATTAGTTCAGTTTATGTTTGTCTTTATAGTACTGCTTTCCTCAATAAATGGCCAGAGTTCTTCTGAAAGTTTAAGGAGAGAGCATTTGATCAGAGATCATTTGAATCTCAAAAGGTGGAAAAAAGGTTTTGGGAAAAGAATATCTTAAAGGTAAAATTAGGCAGTCTGCTGTAAATTATTGAAGCTTCATTGTAAGCTATGTGTTTAGGAGCCTTAACAACACCTGCTTTACCACCTGGAGTCTGTTGTGCCTCTCCCTTGTGAACATGAGGCTGTTTTTCCATTGCATGAAGTACAGAGGAGGCTGTTTTAGGGTCACCCTCAGAATTGAAGGACGAAAGAGAGAATGTTTTAAATGAATGATTTGTTTTTAACATGCAGCATTGTGTTTAAGTACATATTCATATGGGTACTTCTCTGGAAATGGAAAATGTGCTTGGCAGCATCTGTTAAGACTACTTCCTATGTTGCTACCAAGATTGCACTTCATTACTTTTTGGAGAGTCATTGTGGAAAAAAAGGTAGGGTAAGATCATGCTAAGAAATTTAGGAGTGGGAAAGATTAAGAAAATTAAGAGTGAGTAGGAGTAAATTTTTTTCTTGATAATGTTATGAGGAAAGGTGCAAATATACAAATATTTGATATGCAAATATAGATCTTTAGAATATAATAGTTTACATATTAGTACTAGTATTATTAATTAGAGAGTAAAAGAAGACCCTGAAAGATGAGTGAAAGAGAGTGAAAGAAGACGGTGAAAGTATTTTTTGAAATTCTCATCTCTGTTATTTTAAATTAGGATTTAAAAGACCCTGATTAATATTAAATGTGGGGTTTCTGTACTTCCAGATGTACTTTGTTAACAGTACCTGTGTTTTTATTTGGTGGTGATGAGTGGCTAGTTACATGTTCTTACTTACCCTTATGTAAATATTGACACAGTCCTAGTATATAAAAACAAGCCCCTCTCCTCACAACAACAAAACCCTAGAGTAGCTATCTTGTTGTCACATAGTTTCCACATTACTTTGTGATTTTAATCACTGGCTATTGTGCTGCTGAGAATATTTTGGTAGAGATTGCTTTCTTTTGTGTTATTTTCTTAGGGGTTTATGCTACGAGCAGAATTTCCTGTTCAAAAAAGCTCTTTTAATATATTAGCAACGAACTTTCTAGAAAAATGGAGTCAATTATGGTGCTGCTAGTAATATTTATCTATTTATTTACCAATATAGTTTCCATAATATTATCATGTATAATTAACACAATTTGATAGTTTAATGAGTACATAATCAGTAATACCTTAAAGCCATATTGATTTGTAGTTTTAGTCAATAGCACAGTTGTTCAGTTTTTAAAGTAAGATTTGTTTGTACTTAAGTGTTTACTGAGTGAGGTGTGTTTTACAAGCAACTTTATTATGGCTGTTGCATATTTTCCTATTAATTTTGATATTTCTTTTATCTTACCTATGTAGGTTTTTAAAGTAAGAATATATTCATCTATTTTTATCATTATATACCTCTTTAGGTATTTTTCTTCAAAATTAGAATTGGTATTTCTTGTGTTTTTGAAAAGTGATTAACATACTTAGATAATATTAAATAGTATTGTAAAGTTATAAGTCCAACTTCATTCAGTTTATTCACTTAGAATAATTTGTTCTTTCATTTTAAGAAATTTTATTTCAAAAGTTTTACATTTTAATTGTAGAAATTTACAAACTCATTCTAATCCCCAGAGATTCAATATTTTGCAGTGTGTTCATTTTGGTCTCTTTCTCATACTTTTTTAAAAAAGTGACAATATGCTATGGATGTTTTTATTTATTTATTTGCAGTACTGGGGATTGAACCTAGGCCCTCACATGTGCTAGGCAAATGGTCTAGCATTGAACTACATCCCTATCCCTTATTTTGAGACAGGATCTTACTAAATTCCTCAGACTGACCTTGAACTTGTGATCCTCCTGCCTTAGCCTCTTGAGTAGCTGGGATTGCAGGTGTATGTAACCACTGAACCACATCCCCCACCATTTTTTGAGTTGCTTAGGGCCTTGTGAAATTGCTGAGGCTGCCTTTGAACTTGTGATAATCCTGCCTCAGCCTCCTGAGCTGCTGAGATTATAGGCATGTGCCCCCATGCCCAGCATAACCTGCCTTTTTCCTCAGAGGTTTGTGCGTATTTTCCCTAGCCATTGAATATTTTCTGTAACACCTTGATTAGCTGCATTTTGATCTAGTGTAGTGTATACCGTGATTCACTTAACTAAAGTCCCATATGACATCTACTTTTTAAACTTGCACTATAATTAGAATCTTTGTAGTTAAACCATTATACACATTTTAAAGTATTTTCCTTGGTTATATTTCCATAAATGAGATTATTTTTCACTTTTTTTAATATCAGAAAGAGGAAGACAGGCTGGTATATGATAGAGTTGTGGATTTTAGGCGTCCGAAGGATTGTAGCTTGTCCATTTATTGTCCATGTGACTTTTGGACAAGTTACTTTAAGAATGGACCTTGTGCTGGGCATAGTAGCATATACCTGTAACCTCAGCGGCCCAGAAAGCTGAGGCAGGAGGATGGCAAGTTCAAAACCAGCCTTAGCAATTTAGCAAGGCCCTAAGCCACTTGGTGAGACTCTGTCTTAAAATATAAAAAAGGGCTGGGGATGTTGTCCTGTGGTTAAGCACCCCTGGCTTCAATCCCCATTACATAAAAACAAAACAACAAAAAAGTGGACCTTGTTTTGTTTCTTTAATTATAAGGTAGCCATAATGTAATCTATCTTACTTTCTTCCTGTTTTTTTGTTAGTAAAAAAATCAAAGTATAAGAACATGAAACTATGGTTTATAAATATAAGGCATTGTTCTTAGTCACTTTATGTTCAATTGGCAAAGAGAGCCTCATTTTTCTTCAGATAATTTATGATAAACTGAAATAAAATGGGGAAGTGAAATAAAACAGGAAAGCCTAACATGATTTTTAAGAATGAACACAGAAGCTGGGTATGGTCGTGCATGCCTGTAATTCCAGGGAGGCTGAGGCAGGGGGATTGCAAATTCAAAGCCAGCCTCAGCAACTTAATGAGGGCCTATGCAATTTAGTAAGACCCTGTCTCAAAAGAGAAAAAGAACTAGAGATGTGGGTCAGTTGTTAAGCATCCCTGGGTTCAATCCCTGGTTACCGCCCCACCCCCCCAACACTAATCTGAAAGTAGACATTTTTAGAAGCTTCATTTAGAAGATTCCATATTTGTGATGGCTTTTATTAGCCCTCCCCCCATTTCACAGTTTGTATAGATCAAGTACACTTGTAGGAGATTTTGTACGCTTAATTAGCTTGTGTAAGACCCTGGTTCTGTGTTTGTTGGCCTGTCATGTATACTTTTATGTTAGATGAGCTCTCTTATTAAGATTAAAACTTTAGTGTGGAGTATTTTGTTTGGAAGATCCTTTCCTGTAGAGTATAACATGAAGTAACTCTAACATCAAAAACCTGGATAAATTATTTCAATATTTACTTGCCTAGCTGTTTTAGAAATACCTTTTCTATAATCTGACTACTCTTAGTTTATAGAATCTGGCATATAATTAAATGTTTGCTTTCTTTATTCTTCCTTACTAATGAAATACTGCATTGGAGAGAGACACCAACCATATGGTTTAGAAAGTAGTATGATAGATGTGAAGCTCATTTGAATACCTGCTAACTTGCCCAGGGTGTGGTGGTAGGGAATGAGGTGGTAAGGGAATGTTGAGAAAAGAAATAAATGTAAAAATTGTTCTAGGATAGATTAAAGCAAAGGAATGAGTTAGATTGACCTCAGACTCCTCATCAGTGGTAACAGATGCCAGAATAAACTAGTGTCTTCCAAATGCTGAGGGAATAATGGTCAATTTAGAATTATATTTGTAAGAAAAGAAGAAAAGGAACTATTCACTGGGAAGATAGAACAATTCTAAACCTAGATTCACTTAAAATAGCCTAAAACATAAATTAAAAGCTGGTATTTTAGAAGAAGAAATTAAGATCCATATTCATTAGTTGAGAAAACTTGATATGTTTCTACCAAATTTGATTAAATAGACTAAAATGAGTAGTAATAGACTATTAAGAAAATTTTAAAAACTTGGTTTAGCTTGACTTAATTTATCAAATGCATACAATACAGTGTATTTATACTTGGAACAGTCTAGAAAGAAAGACACTGACCATGTACTAAACATAAAATATCCTAATGAATTATTTGACTATAGAAGAATAAACTTAAAAGTAATGAAAAAAATCAGCATTCTACCTAAAGTCCTCTAACCCTTCTATTTGAAAACTAAAAAACAAAATATTTCTCAGTAGTGATTAGAAATCATGGTTGAAATTGGAAACATTTAGGCAGGACACTTAGAACTGTATAAAAACCTAAGCCACTGAAGTGCTACTTAGAAAAAATGCTATAGTTTCAAGTAAGAGGCAAGGTTTTTTTCCTCAAATATTCCCCAGAAAAGAATTATATTTGTGTTCTTAAGAAGTCTTTCATTATAAGATGCAGTCTTCTTTTTGAGCATGAAACTTCAAGAAAGGCACATTGATTTGAAACTCCATTAGTTCACTTGAGTTTGGAAAGCTCACAGGGCTCATCTAGTGAGTGATTTAATCATGGGAAAAGGCAGAGGAATCATCAGTTAAAAAAATAATAGTAATAATAAATGAAAACAAGAAAAAAAAAGTAGTTACAATGTAAATATATTAAAAATTTTTCCTATAGTACAAATGAGAGAGTGTCCTATGTATAATTGTGACTTGAAATAAAAGTTTGATCATATGATACACTGATTCAAAAATACTAATGTAATCTAGAAAATTATTGATTCAAAAAGTAGTCCAAGTTTTATACAGATACTTTTATCTCATGTATGTATAAAATTAGAATAAAATTATTCTGTGAAGTTTGAGATGAAGCAAACAATATTTCTGAATCAGTATTTCATAGATCATGTTTTTAACATTTAAGTATACTAATAAATGTTATAGATGCACATTTAATTTAATATTCAAATCATAAAATTATTTTTTAATTTCTCACTGGTAAATTAGGGAAATCACTTTATATTTGGAGTTTTTCTATAGTTGGACATACTTAGTTGATGACTTAAATTCATGAACTAGTAAAGAAACAATATTGGAAATTACTTAGGTAAACTTGCAGTTGCAGGAAATAGAAAGTCAGCCCTCTGAGTAAAGCCAAAGTAACTAATGAGAAGAAAATGAGAAAAATTAATAGAAATTAACAAAATTAATAAAAGGTCAACGAAACTAAAAAAGTGACTTTTAGACCAACTCTTGACTTCTGGCAAGACTAATCAAACAAAAGCAGGCAAAATTAACAGGAATGAAAAGAAGGTCACAAATTTAGATCTAGTAGATAAAAAAAATCCTAAGAGAATACTATGAATAGATTTCTAGAAATACATAATTCATTCAGCTTTGAAGAAAAGTAGATTTGGCTCTGGGATAGGGATCGAAGTGTTTGGCCAAGTCTTTTTTGAGATAAGCCAATTCGCCAAGAAACCCTGGAGATAGAGATTTGGGGACTAGTAGCTAATAGATTATGAAAAGCAAGTCCTTTTGGAGGCTGTTTTAATCAAGACCTGAGATGGTAAGGTGAAGGACTTGTGAAAACAGATTGTAGAAAAATTTGACTGAAATACATTTAGGTTATAAAAGTAGGGGAGTATAGATAGGGGATAGGTTAAGAACAAGTTAAGAGGTGAGGGTTGTGTGCTTCCAACTGAATTTCATTGCCCAGTGACTGATAAAATATACACTCTGAGCGTGCACACGTGCACATGCACCCCCCACACTAAAGGAGAAAGTTATCCCTAAAAAGAGGTTTATTGGCCTGTGCTTGAATAAAATTTAGGAAAATGACCTTATTTCAGTGTATATTTAGTTGGTTCTTGTGTAACAAAGTTTCTTGCCAGAGACATTACCTAGATAAGCTTATTCTCAAATAATGTATCTAATAGAACACTTCTGTAGTTTTCAAATTAAAATGATAATTTTTGGACAATTAATAATGATTAAGAATTAGATATTTTAACAGATTTGCAAGGAGGGGAAACTTGGTTTTGTTAGATATTTCTTAGAACATTTACCCTAAGATAATGTCATAATTCTTGATAAGATTTGTTGCCTTAGGGGGAGAAGATACAATTTACCATTGGTCTTTAGGGCAATTCTAAATTTCATTGAATGCTGCTAGCTTGCTGGTGAGCAGCATGAAAATTTTTAGTGTGCAAAGCTATGACTGTTTAATATGTATAGGTGGATAAGCTACATATATACTTTATTGAGATTTTAAAACTTTCAAGAATAATTTAAAAATTTGTAGCTACATTAGAATTTCCTTTTGTCTTTGAAAGTACAAAAAATGGTTGAAAAAATTCTTGACTTAATTCTTTAGAATCTGAATCAACTCATCCTCACTTTTACTGTCCTTTTCTCTATTAGTCTTATGTAGGAATGAACCCAACACTGAGAAAGGCCCTTAGCAAACATGTTTCTTTGCTGTGTTGTCTGTAAATTAAAACTTTTAATAGATTAGCAAGTATCAGGTTTTAATCTTTCTAGGAAACGTGAAATATTAGTAGAAGACATTAAAAATTAGAATAAATAAGAACTGTTACTTCTGGTGCTCTAATGTTTATCTTTTATATAAGTGTTAGTTAAAAACCTTATGTGAAAAAGATAATAAATTATTCTTTTTCTTTAACAGAAGGTGACAATAGAATTTATAGATGTGAAGAATTTTTAAAGAAAGTAACAAAAAGAGAAAGAAAATGCCGAAACCAGTAAGTGAATTTTATTACTTTTGATATAGTTTACTTAAAAAGATATTATTAGCAGTAAGTTTTTTTGTTTGTTTTTTGTTTTTGAACTAGGCAAAATATCAAGGGAAAGTTGTTAGAAGAAAATGCTCTGTTACTATTACTTGTTTTAGATTAGTGTGGCTATAGCATAGTATTATGGGCAGTGAAGAACTGGTATGGATAACATTGCAGTTAAGGTTAAAATTCATGGGTCTTGGGGTAAAACTGACCTACTGTCATTTAATCTGGGTAATTTGTTAATTTAATTCAACCTATCCATGTTTTAATTTCCTTTTTATATAAAATGGGGTATACATAATTAGTTAACTTAAGGAGTATGATGAGGATTGAAAGAATCTGGTACATAGTGCAAAAAAATGGTAACTTATTGTTAAGAGAAAATAATGAGAGGTTGGGAGGACCCATGCTTATTAATTTTTTTTTTTTTTTAATACTGGGGATTGAACCCAGTGGTGTTTTACTAGTAATGAGCAATATTCCCAGCCCTTTTTATTTTTTGAGACAGGATTTTTCTAAATTGCTGAGGCTGGGTTGGAACTTGTTTGATAAAATTTCTTTAGCCTCCTGAGTCACACAAAGGTATGTGCCATTGTGCCCGGCTGCATGTTTTTTTTCTCAAGTGTTCTCACACACTAGTTTTTGATGCTGGTGATACTTACACTGACATTAGGTATTCTTAGTTGTATATCTTTGATCATTTTACTTGATTTTAGAATTATATGGTTCTTGATTAAGGTGTATGTATTCTTTTTGTCCTAGAGTAACTGTTCTTTTCACCTAAAAAAAAAAATGGGGTATATATATATATTTTTTTTTAATAGTGTTCCTTTTGGTCAGTTAGCTTTTTAGAGAAATTGTTGGTTATAGTTACTAGATTTTCACGAATATTGCTTTAAAGACTCAGCAGGTAACAGTGTGTTGTTGGTAGAAAAGAATAAAAGAAAGTAAAAGGTGTAAAGATCAGAATTAAGAAATAAAATTTTCTATTTGCACATGACATGATTGTTTATAAACAGTTCTTATGAATCTATAAAACAACTGATAGACCTAGTAATTTAATTTAGCAAGATTGTTAGACAAAAAGTTATAGTAAAAATAAAAATAATAATAAAAATACAATCAATGTTTTTAAAAATATATATAATGACAGCAGAGTTTGAAAAATGTAGTGAGAACATAAAAAACATAAAGTACTTAGGAATAAACATACAGAGGCAAAACAAAGTCTCTATACTGAAAACTTTATAAGAAATTAAAGATCTGAATATATGGAGAAGTAGATAATTTTTACAGTTTTGTTTATAAATAACTATTAAGGTGTCAGTTCTTCCCAGATATATTGGTAGTTTTAATTGAATTCTATTCAGTTGAAACCCTGAAAACTTCTTTGGATAAATTGATCAAATTGCTAAAGCAGTTTTAAGAAGGAACAAAACTGGAAAACTTACATACCTTCATTTCAAGACTTACTCTCAAGCTACAAAAACAAGACATTGTGGTAATTGTGAAAGGGTAGATAATAGAATCAGAGAAATAGAAACACACCCACACGCATTACATATTATAATCATAAGATTTTTGACAAAAGTGTTACACAGTTCAATGGGGAATTTTAATTATTTTCAACAAATGTTGATGGAACAAAGAGTTATCTGTACAGAAAAAACATGAACATTAAACTCTTGTCTCATAATTTACTCAAAAATTTACTGTAGATGGATTGTAGACCTAAATGCAAAAACCTAAAGTATAAAACTTTCAGAAGGAAATAAAGGAAAAAAATTTTGTCATCTTGGATAGGGGAAAGTTTCTTGGATAATACACAGAAAGTTTGAACCATTAAGGAAAAAATTGGACTTTATCAAAGTTAAAGCCATTTGTAGTCCCAGTGACTTGGGAAACTGAGTCAGGATCATTGTAAGTTCAAAGCCAGCCTCAGCAACTCAGTAAGACCCTGTCTCTAAATAGAATACAAAATATGACTGGACATTCCCTGGTACCCCACCCCCCCCCAAAACAAACAAATAAACAAACAAACAAACAAAAAAACACCAAAAACCATTTGCTCTGTGAAAAAAAGAGCAATAAGAAAACAGCAAGACAGAATGAAAGAAAATAATTGCAATGTGAAGTTCTATAGTTCAGTTACTCAGTTTAAAAAAAAATTGGGCAAAAACTTTTTATATAAAGAAGCTATGTTAATTGGCCAATAAACACAAAAATATTCTAAATGTTTTTAGTTATCAGCAAAATACAAATTAAAGGTTCAGTGAAATAACATTTTATGCACTAGAAGGGGAGTAATTATATACTGATAATATTAAGTGTAGATAAGGATGTGGAACATCTGTTACCCTTAATGTATTTCAGTAGGAATGTGAATGCTTATAAGAACTTTGGAAAACTCTTTGCTAATGTAATTATGCAGAGAACATTTATTTATTGTTCCTTAGAGTGAAGAGTCAGATTTATTATTCAACTGGATATCAGATCTGTGGTTGGTACATTAAAATATCTGGAAGATAATATTTTAATATATTAATAATCAGTGATTTTTTTTTCCTCAAACTTTTTAGGTCAAAATATAACTGACTTTTTTCTCCCCTCTCACCCTAATAAAAAATATGTGTATTTTTTCCCCCAAACACAAAAGTTGGAGAAAGTTAATTTCGTTTTTGTGTTTTACCCCAATCTTGTTGGCCCAGCTTTATACTTAGTAGATATGTAACCTTGGTAAAGCATAACTTCTGCAAACTTGATTCATTTGTAAAATTGATTCGATAACAAGTGCTTTGATTACCTCCAAGAATTGATGTTAAGATCAAATGAAAAGGATTTAAAAGCTGTCATATTGCACTTTTTAAAATTAAATAGTATTGTCACACTTTTTAAAATTAAATAGTATATTTATAGGTAGCCATTTTTATATGTTACAATATTATTATGTTAACATGTATTAAGTTTATTAGCATTATACTTAAATGAGTTAATATTTAAAAATTTATCTGCTTTAATGTAGTAAATACTGATATATATATAACCCATATAACAAAAACTTTTTGAGTGCTTTGTAGTTTTCCAAGAAGTTTGAGCCTTAGCCTTTTAGGTATTATTATAGTATTTATAGTTGAAGCTGCCTCCAGCTAGCAGGAAGGGACAATAAAGCATGGGGAAGCATGCCCCCACTGTTTTATGCTTATGCAGAGGAATAATCTGCGTCTGTAGTGCTCACGTTCTATCGGTGACAGCTTAGTCACAAGGGCATACCTAGTTCCAAGAGACATTATAGCTTAGTAACTCTGTGTCATGCCATTAGTTTAAAGGAGAAAAATCGTGATACATTCAGAAAGATCAGTTGCTACAACTGAACAACCACTTATGGTTTAAAAAATAAAAATGGAGAAGGAATGTAAAGTAAAAACTGTTCTAAATGTGTTAATGGTAGAAACAGTCTTAAAATCAAGAACAAGATAGGAGATACATGTTATCATGGCTACTATTCAACTTTGAATAGCAAAACCTGTTGTACAAAAAAAGAAAAGCTTAAGTATATATAGGAAAGGAAGAAATGCTATTTGAGAATTTTAGGATTACTGAAATTTACTAACCTGTTCTTTACTGCCTATGAGCTAAAAATGATTTTTTTTTTTTTACATTTTCAGTGGTTGAAAAAAAGGTTGTTTTGTAACACCTGAAAACTATATGAAATTAGATTTCAGGATCCATAATAAAGTTTTATTGGAACACAGTATGCTCAGTTGTTTATTACCTATGGTTGCTTTGTTGCCCTAGGTTCAGAGTTAAGTGACTGCAGCAGAGACTGTATGATCTTCAAAGTGAAAATATTTACCATTTAGCTCTTTATAGAAAAGCTTGCTAATTCTTGCTTTATAGAAACACAAAGATTTATAGACTCATTATAACAATTGACAAGTGAAATAATAGGATCAATATAAAATCAGTTTTATTCCTTAAAATTCCAAACAGAACAATTTGAAGAGATATTTCATCAGATTTCACAGTCCTGCCTTTGAAACCCTTGAAACTAACTGAGTTTCAGAATTTGGAATTTTTAGTATTTTAGAAGGGTGACTATGTATTATAATGTATATTACATTATGTCCTGAAACTTTTATTAGTTCTATGGCATCATTAACATTTCTATAGAGAAATGTGTGAATGTCCATATGAAATGGAATAAATTAATTCACCGTGAGTGATAGTTCACATTACTTCATATCAAATTTTTGCCCAAAATAAACTAAAACTTCATTCTTGAATGCTTTTAGGATGTCAAAATTATGGATTAAGGACTGTGGACCCATATTTACAATTGCTACAAAACTTTAATGTCCAGGGGATAA
The DNA here is from genome assembly GCF_001458135.2 of Marmota marmota marmota. Classification (NCBI taxonomy): domain Eukaryota; kingdom Metazoa; phylum Chordata; class Mammalia; order Rodentia; family Sciuridae; genus Marmota; species Marmota marmota. Next base: position 13,719,413 of record NW_026000242.1, read on the forward strand.
AAGTAGTATTATTTTTATGGAGAAACTATAAGTAGTCTCTTTCAAAAAAGAGACTAAAAAACATTGAAGATGTCCTAAATCATTGCACACAAGAACCATAGTTGTGGATAGAATTAATATTGGAAAGATGTCAGTTCTTACCCTGAAAAACTGATGAATATAGTGTAGTTCTAAATTATAAATGTGGGGTTTTGAAAATTTACTATTTTATTTGGAGGCAGGAACTAAAATACAGAACCAAGAATAGCCAGAACAGTTCTGTAGAATAATGAGGGGAGACTTGCCCTACCAAATATCAAGACTTATTTGAAGATATAGTAATTAAAACAGCATGATATTAGCAGAATAGTTAAATTGGCTGGTATAACAAAGATCCATGCCTGTACAGATGCTTGGTTTGTGACAGTCTTTGGGGAGTAAATAAATTATGTTGAGATTTAAAAAATTTTCATAATATTATCCAATGGGGATTAAAAATGAAATCAGATCTCTTTCGTCATAAGCAAAAATCAAAGAGATATAATCCAAAACCTTTTAAGATGTAGATTAAGAAATATAAGAATATCTTTGTGACTCTAGACAAGGAAGTATTTGTTAACTATGGCAAAAAAGTGACATCTGTATTTAAAACATTAAAATCAAGAATATGTGTTTATTAAAAAGAAGGACACCATAAAGAATACAGAATGACAAACAGGGAGATTTTTTTTGGCACAAATAACTGAGAAAAGATTAATATACAAAGACCTCCTATTATAAGCATGACAAAGAAACAAAACACAATAGGAAAATAAGACATAGATGTGAACAGACATTTCAAAGGTGAGACTGAGTGGTTAGTAATTAGCTTAGGCTTACCTAGATAACCTTTTCTCATTTTTTGCAGTGCTGGTGATTGAACACAGGACCTCATATAGGCTAGGCAAGGGCTCTACCACTGAGCAACATCCACTCCCACTTTTAATTAAAAATTTTTGAAACAGAGTCTAAGTTGCCCAGACTGGCTTGAATTTGTGATCTTCCTGCCTCAGCCTCCTGAGTAGCTGGGATTATAGGCATATGCCCCACACCTGGCCAGATAATCTCTCTTAAGGTTAACTGATTGTGAACCTTAAGAGTATCTACAAAATTCTTTTTTATCATGTAGTGCAATATAATCATGGGTGAAACACTAGGGCACAGGGATTATGGGGATCATTTTAGAATTCTGTATGCCACATATACAAACAGGTTTTCAACTTCATCAGGAATCAGGGATGCATATTTTAAGACCATATTGATATATCATTTCATATCTACTAGGTTATCATTAAAGAAATCTGCTGATACCCACTGTTAGTGAAAATGCAATCAATAAGAATTCTTAGGCACTGTTGTAAGACTGTTTCTCATTACATGGTTAAAATAAGAGGTATGCATATTTTATCATCTGGGAGTTCTCTTTCTGTGTAAATACCTGTAGAGGAATTCTGATGCATATGTACTAGGAGAGTGTATAAGACTTCATAACAATGGAAACAATGTCCATTGATAGAAAAATGGGTACATAAATTGTTTAATCACTTGTAGAAGATGGTATAGCTGTGAAAATGACTTGTAACTACTCACAGAAATGTCAATCTTAGAAATATAATTGAAAAATCAAAGTATAGTGTACAATTTAAAATGTTTTAATTGAAGTAGAATCTGCAAATCAAAAGACTACATCATAGTGAATCCCAGTAATTTGTACAATTAACATGTTTATTTTTATTTTTTTTTATTTTAATTTTTTATTGTTGGCTGTTCAAAACATTACATAGTTCTTGATATATCATATTTCACACTTTGATTCCAGTGGGTTATGAGCTCCCATTTTTACCGCATATACAGATTGCAGAATCACATCAGTTACACATCCATTGATTTACATATTGCCATACTAGTGTCTGTTGTGTTCTGCTGCCTTTCCTATCCTCTACTATCCCCCCTCCCCTCCCCTCCCCTCCCCTCTTCTCTCTCTGCCCCCTCTACTGACATTCATTTGTCCCCCTTGTATTATTTTTCCCTTTCCCCTCACTTCCTCTTGTATGTACTTTTGTATAACTCTGAGGGTCTCCTTCCATTTCCATGCAATTTCCCTTCTCTCTCCCTTTCCCTCCCACCTCTCATCCCTGTTTAATGTTAATCTTCTTCTCATGCTCTTCGACCCTACTCTGTTCTTAGTTACTCTCCTTATATCAAAGAAGACATTTGGCATTTGTTTTTTAGGGATTGGCTAGCTTCACTTAGCATAATCTGCTCTAATGCCATCCATTTCCCTGTAAATTCTATGATTTTGTCATTTTTTAATGCAGAGTAATACTCCATTGTGTATAAATGCCACGTTTTTTTTATCCATTCATCTATTGAAGGACATCTAGGTTGGTTCCACAGTCTTGCTATTGTGAATTGTGCTGCTATGAACATCGATGTAGCAGTGTCCCTGTAGCATGCTCTTTTTAGGTCTTTAGGGAATAGACCCAGCAGGGGAATAGCTGGGTTGAACTTTTCTAAAGTGAATATATCCATGTAACCATTGTCCATACTAAGAAAGAAGACTTACGTTAGCAAGTGCTTGCAATTATAGTATAGCTGAAAAAAATCAACTTTTTAATTGATTATATATATGTGTGTGTACACAAACATGCATACACACACCTGTGAGTGATATAACTAGTTTTTAAAGATGAGAATGACAGCCAGGTGTGGTGGTGCATACCTGTAATCCCAGTGACTTGGCAGGCTGAGATTTTGTCATATGAACAAAACCAGCCTAGGCAATTTAGTGCCACCCTCTCACAAAATAAATAAAAAAGGCTTGGGTGTAGCTCAGTGGTAGAATACTCCTGGGCTTAATCCCCAGTACCAAAACCAAAAAGGAAAAAAAAAAGAAAGAGAATGACAAAAAAAAAAAAATTCAGATTATTATTTACCTGTATGTGTTGGGGGTAGGGATGAGGAAAAGTAAATTGGCAAAGAAATACAGTGATATATGTAACAAGTTGTCATTTCTAGTTAAGTTGGATGTTAAATTTATGGACTTCATTTTTCTTTGTTTACATATGTTTTACATGTATTTTTATATCAATATTTTTAATAAGATATTTTAAAGAAAAATACAAATAAGATTATTTTAAGAAGGATGAATTTATATGATTTGTTTAGAGAAGGCATTCAGGTAAAAGCCACACCACATATGGTGTTAAAGTGATTAAGACATGCAAAGGGGTATGAGGAATCTGATCAAAAGTTCTTATAATGTGAATTAAAGTTATAAGAGAGTTTTGAAACACATGAGGAATTTCAGGTGAAGATAATATTCTGGGGTAAAAATGTGGTAAGTAATGTTAAGTTTTGAGATCAATTAGAACAGTATTTATACAAAAAATAGTATTTAGAATTGGAGTCCCATAATAAGAATTGTAATGCATTCCGCTGTCATATATAAATAAAAATAATTAATTAAAAAAAGAATGGAGTCCTGTACATAAAGTGCTGTAGAAAATAAATGTCTTTTATAAAGTCAAGAAAATGTTTGTCATATGAACAAAAATAAGTATGTGATTTTTATGTTGAAAGAAATGTGGCATAGTGAATAACAAAGAATTAGGAATTATACCTCAGTTTAAATACCTACTTTGCTTTTTCATCTCCATGTGTGCTTGGGCAAGTAATGGGAACCTTTTGAGTTTCCATAGATGTGAAATAATATCTTCCAGTATTGTTGCAGGGGCTAAATGAGAATATAGAAAGTTCATGGCTTATTGTCCCAGTGCATGTTAAGTATTGAGATGTGTTTATTTTTTCTTGGTAGTGTTTTGATGACCCCTTTTCCTTGACTCCTGCTCTCTCTGAACTGCTTAACCTTGGGAGAGCACATTAGTTTAAAGCAAAGGAGCTATGTCACATATTTTTATTTTATTTATTTGTTCTTTTTAGTTATACATGACAGTAGAGTCAATTTTGACATATTTATACAAACATGGAGTATATCTTATTCTAATTCTCATAAATAAACATGATATGGAGGTTCACTGTGGTATATGCATATATATACATAGGAAAGTTATGTCAGACTGAAGGAGATGTTTTTAAATAAGGACTTCAGAAGCTCTTCCCCCCCCCCCCAAATTGATTTGAATCACAGAAAATCTTAAGTCTAATTATATCATTTTAATAAAGGAAATATTATAAATCAGATAAAAGATTTTTCTCATGCCTACTAAATAAGTAATTAAGTATATTGTCTTTCCTAATGATTTTCTCTTCTGTTTTTATTATAGATCAATGTAAGAGTAACTACAATGGATGCTGAGCTGGAATTTGCCATTCAGCCCAATACAACTGGCAAACAGCTTTTTGACCAGGTATCATTTAATCCCATGAAGCATGCAACTTTGATACCACATGTATGCCACTACATACTATTTTTATGTGTGTGGTGCTGAGAATTGAACCCAGGCCTTCATGCATGTGAGGCAAACACTCTACCACTGAGCCACATCCCCATCCCACTAGTTTATACATCTGTATTTTCCTGTACCATTATTGATAGTCCAACAGTGTAGCACCAGGAATTTTTCTCAATACCTAGTCATATAATTTGAACAGCTGTAGAGATATTCTTTATTCTTATTACTACATTTGTGTGATAGTACTTTTTAAAAAATTTAGATATTAAAACATACATAAAACCTAAAAATTGTATATAATGTGATGTCTAATTGAGTTTTATGTATATATACAATGTGAGATATACATTGTATAATGTTTAAGTCAGTTACACTCTCTGTCTCCTCAAACATTTATCATTCCTTTATGGTGAAAGCATTCAAAATCCTTTCTTCTAGCTTCAGGTAAGACCAGGAGCAGACTGGGTCCTCTCAAGAGTGCATAGCTGCATGGGTCAACATGCAGCAAAATCCCATTTTTAATTATTAGATTGAGGCTAGCTTCTTGGGGGTACTTATATTGAGTGCATGCAGTTCTTTCGTTTGCTCCTGGAGGCTGACTCTTCCTCTCCTAGCCTCCTTGTTTAGCTTCTACTTGTGGTATTAAAATATTCATGTGCCCAAGGAATACTCAGAAATCTCTTATTAAAATTTTTGTTTATATTTTTTTCTTTTTCTAATTCTTTAAAAATATTGTCTTTATTAATATAATAGTATATTTTATTTAAAAAATACCTGTTGTAGTTATGCCCCCAGCATTTTAAAATTTTTAGGTATGTGATCAAAAGTTTCTGATCATACCTCCAGAAGAAGTAGGGAAAGAGCTTCTTGTGAGATTGGGCATACTAGGGAATTTCACAACTAAACTCTTCCCGATCGTCTTGAATATTAGTTGTGTAAAGTTAGTTAAAGTACTATGCCTTGTGCCCACTGTGGCACATCCCCTTTTAATCAGCCAGCATTGTGAATCTCACAAAGCATGGAGGCAAAAGCTGAGGCCATCTATTTAGGTTCACGTTTCTCTGCTACTTTTGCCCCATACCTTTCCTATTCTTGCTACCCTGAGCTTGAACATTTTCTGTGGCTTTGCTGGATAGCTTCTCTCTTGCCAAAGTTATTTGGGATCTCCTTTTATCTGCATTAAATTTTTCATTGTTTGGCATTATTAGCTTTTGCAACATTAGTATGAGTCTTTATATTCCATATGTTCCAAAAATGTGTTATGATAACCTTTAATATATTCTTAGCACAACTGAATTATTTTTATTTTAAACATTCTTTTTTTTTAATTTCTTTAATATATAATTTATTTTTGGTTATAGAAACAAATGTTAAGAAGAGAAAACTTCTCCACCCTCATAAAACAATTTAATAGATGAGAGAACAGATAAATGAAAAACAAAAAATAGAAATTTTAGATTTTGTTATAGTTTTAAAACTACAATATTTAATATAATTTAAATATTTGATATAATTTGAAATCATTCAAATTTCAAAGTTTGAAAACTTCAAAAAAAATTATGACTCTGTGATAAAATAAAAATACTGTATCCTGTATGAAATGAAAACCCTTGTTGGGTTACTTTTGATGTGGGTCTGTTAGTTTTTCTGATTCTAGCACCTGCATCTGCCCATGGAGCTGGTGTGTGGATGCCACCCTAGGTGACAACTTCACCCACTGACATGGGACACATCCCAGGTTCCAGAATCAGAATCCTACTTTACTGACTACTACTGTGTTTTAAAACACCGAATATTAAACATACTGTGAAAATATTTTAGACAACCACTGCAAAACAAAACAGCCACACTGAGTCACACATACATACTCCCTGAACAATACTGCCTCTTCCCCCTCCGGAATTGTTTTTAAGGTGAATTATAGTTCAGGTAAGGAAAAACAATTTCAGTATTGAAATTATAACCCCTCCCTAGCATATGATGAGTGGCCAGCCTTCAGGTATGCAACAAAGTTAAAAAAGAGAATCTTTTCCTTAGAAAGACCTGGAACTCCTCTTGCCTCTCATTTTTCCTCTGCCACCTTTTTTCTGAAACAGGAGTCAGGCTTCATAAGTTAAGGTATATGAGGAATCCAAAATGCCTCCCTCAAAAGAAAGTTAGAAAGGGAAAGAAGGGCAAACAAAAGATTTGATTTTAAATCCCCATTTTTACTCTTTTAAAACAAACAAAAAGCCTGGACCAGCTATCCCAGAAATTAGGAGGCCACAGGCACAGTTGGAATTCACATAGGCCAGAGAAGTTCGCATAGAGGAAAAAAAAATCTACTTCAAAGTCACTGGGTTCATTTGGGCTCCATGCCTGCATATCTGTAAGTTTGGGATTGGTGCTAGACACTGAGGCCTGCAAGTGCTTTTACTGCAGGGAGAAAACCCTACTGTTAGCATGTGCTCAGCACAGGGAGCTGTCCTGATTCAGGCAGTCTTCTTGGGCAGCCTCTTTCTTGCTGTGTTGTGAGTATTTGATGAATTGAAAGAGCAAACCATTCAAGGAGCAAGATTCCCAGGTAAAGAATAAAAAGCAGGACTCGTCTAATTCTCCTCTGACTCTGTCATGGGAAGTGGGCAAGGCATGAAGCACAAGTCGCAGCCTTTGAAAACAGAAAGATGCAGCCTAAACATTCCACTGGCTTGCCGGGCCTGAGACCAGGGAGGTCCTCTGCAGCCAGTGATTGGCTACTTTGGCCACTTGGCTGCTTAACCTAAGCTCAGAAATGCATCTGCTGCTTCTCACCACCCCAGGGCTTTCTTTTCACTACATTTTCTCTGTTGCTACAATGACAACCAGGTGCAGAGAGGGAATAAAATTCTGAGAGTGGTATTTCTCCCTGGAGAGAAACTATTTTTTGTATGTAACATTTTAGTGAAAAATTTCAAGTGAGAGTAAACTGAAGGATCAATTTGCTGTATTGAAACCAAAAGCCTGGAATATTTTAAGATTAGTTTTAAAAAATAAACAATGTTTATCATTTAAGAGCTGAAGTTAAATCTTCTTAAGTTTTTAAAATGTTAGTGACCTCTCACTTCCCTTCATTTTAAGTATTTTATTTTATTTGAAGTATGTTTTAATATTCTTTTGTTAAGTGTGGGTATAATCCTGGGTGTATATGCTAGCTGCACCACTTTAGTATTCCAGTATTTCTGAGTACCTGCAATAGGATAATTATTCTGTGAGAGGACTTGGATGTTAAAATAAAATTTTAAAAAAATAGTAATCTCTGTCCTTAAGTGTTAGTGAAGGAGAGTAAATAGACACAGTACTAAAAACACATTTAATAATGGTAGGATAGAATAAGTGTTCCGATAGCAGAATAAAGTAATCAGAAACAAGTGATTAATTTATCTAAAAATTGAGAGAGCTTTCTGCACAGAAGGCATGTTAGTTGAGCTGAGCCTTGAATAATAAATTATTCAACAGGTGACAAAAGGACAGAAGAAACATTCTAGCAGAGAGTTAAAAAGCATGAGCAAAGGTGTAGAAGGGTGAAAGTTATGGCATGTTCCAAGAATGGTTTAATGCTTAGTGATCGTATAACATAGACTATATCAGACTCTTTTCTAAGCACAAAAATCAAACTATTTGCCCTGAATACCAATAGGGTAATTCTAAGAGTAAGTTGGAATAGAAATGTAGGATTATGACAATTGCATATTTGTTCTCTGGACTTGTTATTTGTTGAGGTTGTAATGGGAGATGAGGAAAAGAAAGTACAAACAGGTGAATCAAGTATGAAGACTGAAGTGATAGTACAAAATCGAGTATATAGAAAATCCAAATTTAGGGCTGGGGATATGGCTCAAGCAGTAGCGCGCTCGCCTGGCATGTGCGGGGCGCTGGGTTCGATCCTCAGCACCACATAAAAATAAAATAAAGATGTTGTGTCCACCGAAAACTAAAAAATAAATATTAAAAAATACTCTCTCTTTCTCTCTCTCTCTTAAACAAAAAAAAAAAGAAAATCCAAATGTAAGTTTTCAGACATGTTCTGTGAATATGTTCAATTTTTCCTTAGGAAATGCCTTTTTTTAATGGCAAAGGAATATATCTATACCTCTCTAGTTTTGTTCTATTAAAGTCTAGTTTCTAGTGTCATCTAGTTGCCATGTGAATGAATTTTCTTTTTTTTTTTTTAGGTGGTGAAAACAGTTGGTTTGCGTGAGGTCTGGTTTTTTGGGCTGCAGTATGTAGACAGCAAAGGTTATTCTACGTGGCTTAAACTAAATAAAAAGGTAAAATGTGCATGATAAAATTAAGCTAGTAATTAAGTTAATTTGAAATTATTGTGAATTTGCTGGTAAATTTAAGTGTCTGATTCTGAGTCGCTTTTATAGTTATCTCTGTTCATCATTGCAAGATGTCATATTTTTAAATTAAGCACCATCAACTTCATTTGAGTAAAAAGATACGCTCACTTCCTAGTTGAAAACTAGTATCTGTGAATTATTATTATAAGGCAGATATTACATATTGTATAACTACATATTTGGACCTTAATTGGAACATCTGCAGGATAAGTGTCTCCAGAATATGAAAAGAAGTTTTCAATTTAGTTATTAAATCAGATCTGTGAGTTACAAGCAGCCTTCATAACTGAGCATAGCATTGCTTTTCTCACATTTATTTGTTTACACATTTAAAATCTTACATAGTATTACTTGAAGGTTTGGAAACTTTTATTTCACTTCCTCTTTTTTCCAGAAAGAATTTGATGTGACTGGACTCAGTTGTGTTGAATTTGAGATTTTTATTGATTATACTTGAATTACTGTTCTAGGTGACACAGCAAGATGTTAAAAAAGAGAATCCTTTACAGTTCAAGTTTAGAGCTAAATTCTTTCCTGAAGATGTTTCTGAGGAATTAATTCAAGAAATAACCCAGAGACTTTTCTTCTTGCAAGTTAAAGAAGCCATATTAAATGATGAGATATATTGCCCACCAGAAACTGCAGTTCTTTTGGCCTCCTATGCTGTCCAAGCCAAGTATGGAGATTATAATAAAGAGGTTCATAAACCAGGCTACCTGGCTAATGATAGACTCCTACCCCAACGGTAAGTGAAACAAGCCTTTCTGTTATATTTTTTGAAAATTATATTCCAGAAATTTAAATTAAAATAATTGAGATTTTTAAGTTGCCAGCTGGATCAGAAAGTATACTTTTAAAAGTTCTGACTCAGCCTCTCTGTAGATTTATGTGCTCTATAATTGCTTAAAGTTGATCTACCTCTTCTGCCATCATTTCTATAGGATAAGCAGTAAAGTGATATGTTAATTTAGGCTTAAGGGAAGGATATAAACTGTTGCTGATTAGTAAATGTTCTTAAAATAAGCATATAGATGTTTAGTAAATGCTTTTGAGAATGATAAGTGGCACACTATGTTTCCTCCAACTTTTTAAAAAGGCTTTTTCAACTAGGCTTTCAGATTCATAGGTTGGTGCTCTATTTCTCTACAATATAGTGCTATTATCTTTTTTTAAAAAGTGATACTTTTTAGAATATATAATATTATATATATCTTATATATATTAGTAAATATATTAGATATAATAGACATATATTTTAATTGTTGATGGACCTTTATTTTATTCATTTATTTATATGTGATTCTGAGAATTGAACCCAGTGCCTTACACATATGATTCAAGTGCTCTACCACTGTGCCACAATCCTAGTCTTGTCTTTTTAATAGTAATTTTTAAATATGGCTTAGGAAGAAATCATTAGGTTTTGACAGATTTTGAGAACTGATCATACCTTTTGCTAGTTATGTGACAGTAGATTCATAATCTAAAATATCTTGAGTCTCAGTATCTAAATTGGTAAAATGAAGATAAATAATGCTGTTCTGTTCAACTCCAGTTTATGAATACAGTTCATGAATTGTACAGTTTTAATTGTAAAGTGTTATACTGTTATCTGGTAAGATTATTTATGAAATTTAGAAAACATAGTATCAAATGTTATATTTAAATATCACAGTTCTCCTTCCAAACTCATTCGATGAAGCTAGTATCACCCTGATTTTAAAACCAGACAAAGACACATCAAGGAAAGAAAGCTTCATGCCAACATCCCTGATGAACACATATGTAAAAATTCTTAATAAAATACTGGCAAATTTCATACAGAAATACATTAAAAAGTACACCATGATCAACTGGTTTCATTCCAGGTTTGCAAGTTTGGTTCAACATATGGAAATCAATAAACATAATTTACCATATCAATAGATATAAAGACAAGAATCACATAATTATCTCAATAGATGCAGAAAAAGCATTTGACAAAATACAGCATTAATTCATGTTCAAAACACTAGAACAGGAGGGATAGTAGGAACATTCCTCAATATTGTAAAAGCTATATATGCTAAACCCAAGACCAATATTATTCTAAATGGAGAAAAATTGAAAGCATTCCCGCTAAAAACTAGAATAAGACAGGGATGCCCTCCTTCACAACTTTTATTCAACACAGTCCTTGAAACTCTAGTCAGAGCAATTAGGCAAAAGAAGAAATTAAAGGGATACAAATAGGAAAAGAAGAGCTATGCCTATTTGCTGTCAACATAATCCTATATTTAGAAGACCCAAAAAACTCCACCAGAAAACTTTTAGAACTCATAAATTAATTCAGCAAAGTAGCAGGATATAAAATTAATACCCATAAATCGATTGTGTTCCTATACACCAATGATGAATCAGCTGAAACAGAAATTAAGAAAACTATCCCAAAAGTACTGTATAGACTTAATGCAATTCCTATTTAAAATTCCAATGCCATTCTTCATAGAAATAGAAAAAGCAGTCATGAAATTCATTTGGAAAAGAAACTCAGAATAGCCAAAGCAATGCTTAGCAAGAAAAGTGAAGCTGGAGGCATCACAATACCAGACCTTAAATTATACTACAGAGCTATAGTAACAAAAACAGCATGGTATTGGCACCAAAACAGAAATGAGGACCAATGGAACAAAATAGAAGACACAGAGACAAACTCACATAAATACAGTTATCTCATACTAGACAAATGTACCATAAACATACATTGGGGAAAAGATAGCCTTTTCAACAAATGGTGCTGGGAAAACTGGAAATCTCTATGTAACAATGAAATTTATTCCCTATCTCTTACCCTGCACAAAACTAGTGGATCAAAGACCTAGATATTAGACCATAAAACCTATACCTATTAGAAGAAAATATAGGCCTAGCATTCCATCATGTTGGCTTAGGAACTGACTTCCTTAACAATACTCCTAAAATGTAAGAAATAAAATCCAGAATCAATAAATGGGATGGTATCAAGTTAAAAAACTTCTTCACAGCAAAGGAAATAATCAAGAGCACAAAGAGAGAGCCTACATACAGAATGGGAAAAAAAATCTTTGCCACCTGTACCTCAGCATTACTCTCTGGGATATATAAAGAGCTCAAAAAAACATTAAAAAAAACCAAATAATCCAATTAATAAATGGGCAAAGGAACTGAACAGACACTTCACAGAAGAAGAAATAATGAATGGTCAACAAATATATGAAATTATGTTCAACATTTCTAGCAATTAAGAGAAATGCAAATTAAAACTACACTGAGATCACATCTCAAGTCAGAATGTCAATAATCAAGAATACAAGTAACAATAAATGTTGGCAAGGATGTGGGGATAAAAATACTCTCATACATTGCTGGTGGGACTGCAAATTGGTGCAACCACTCTGGAAAGCAGTATGGAAATTTCTCAGAAAACTTGGAATGGAACCACCATTTGGCCAGTTATCCCACTCCTTGGTATATACCCAAAGGACTTAAAAAAAAAAAAAAAAAAAAAAAAAAGCATACTACAGTGATGTAGCCCCATCAGTGTTTATAGCAGCTCAGCTCATAATAGCTAAGTTATGAAACCAACAGATGAATGGATAAAGAAAATGTGGTATATATGTACAATAGAATGTAAGCTATAAAAAGAATGACTTTATGACATTTGCCAGAAATTGAATAGATATGGAGACTCTTATGCTAAGTGAAATTAGCCAATCCCCCAAAACCAAAGGTTGAATGTTTTCTCTGATGTGTGAATGCTAACACACAACATTGGGGGCAGAGGAAGAATAGAAATTCTGTAGATTAGCCAAAGAGGAATGAAATAAGGGAGGCGAGACAGGAAATGGGAAAGACAGTGGAATGAATGTTACTTAACTTTCATATGTATATAAATATACCACAGTGAGTCTTTATATCACATACAACCACAAGATTGCCATCCTAATTAGGAATAAGATGTACTCCATGAGTGTATGAATATGTCAAAATATACTCTGTCATGTATAACTAAAAAGAAAAATGAATATCTTTTTAATTTTGGTATCACACATATCCCCAATGTTAGAAAGTAGATCGAGATCTTTCTTTTAGAGCTCCGAAAGAGGTTTTTACTTTTTGTAAATGAAAAACAGTATATTATTATTGACTTAAAATTTATTTTGTACCATTTCCTCAAAGTACTGAAGCTCATTTTCATAGCTACTAAATATAAAGACAAAACTACTTTGTCCACATTTGTTAATTTCCTTTGACTATAGGCATTGGTGTTTATTTTTGGCTAATGTATAATTATTGATATATGCTTTATAATGTACCACCAAGTACAGCACCTTTAAAATTTGGTTGTTACTGTGTTCTGCCTTTTAATATTATAGAAATAATCTTAGAAAAAAGAATGATGCATATTCATCAGGAGAATCAGGAATATAACATTTTTAAGTCTCTATGTAAATGAAATATTTGTAAGTCTTTGTTTTTGTTATATTGAAATACTGGAGATTGTGTAATTTGTAAAGAAAAGGGTGTTAATTTGGCCCCAGTTCTGAAGGTTCCCAAGATCAGGCTATCACATCAGGGTGGCCTCTGTTATAGACCTCATGGCAGTGAAAGGGAAGTGGGCTTCTCCAGAAAAGAGAAGGGTCCAGTGTCCTAGAGATGTAACTCAGTGGCAGAGTACTTGCCTAGCATGCACCAATCCCCAGTACCACACACAATCAAGAGAGGAGGGGCCAAAGGGGCTAAATGCTTTATAACAAAGTGTTCTTTGGGAACTTATACAGTCTCTGGAGAAAGACGTATAAATCCCTCTTAACCCACCACCAATCAACATGGTTGAAAACTCAGTAAGAGTTTTGGTGAGGGCAAGCTGTAGCAATGTTCTTCTGGTTTTAATAATTATTCCAGCCCCCCAATCCTCTCAGATATTTTTTTCCTTTTTTCTTTTTCTTTCTTTGAGATGGGTTCTTGCTATACTGTCCAGGCTAGACTCCAACTAACTCCTGGGCTTGAGTGGTCCTTCTGCCTCAGCTTCCTAAGTCCTAGAACTAGAGGTGTACAACACTGAAATTGCTGGTCTCAGATTTTTTAAGGCAGTGAATTAAGTAATAACTAATACTGAATTTCATTTCAGAAAGGATTAGTTTTTACTTTTGAGATATAATTTATAGATTAAAAACAGATTAGGTTTGAAGTCAGTACATAGGTTGAATTTTACAATAAAATTACCCTTAGAATTTCTCAAATGTTTATAAAACAGTGAACATGCTTTATTTCAATAAGTACAACACAGGTAGTTATTTTTTCATTGTTAGGTCAGTTTCCTGTTTGGTTGAATAATTGTCTTATATATAATAGTCTTGTGATTTAAATAATCTTTTAAATACTAAAATGCACTTATAATTTATTTAAATGCATGTGTGCTATAACTCATTCTATTTAAATAAGAAGAAAGATAGCTGAACAACTTTGGATAGGATTGTTTACCATTGTTAGTGCAGATGTTCTTCAAGATTTTTAGGTCCGTTGTTATTCCAGAATTGATAGTTTATGGAGGACTAATTCAAGATTTAAGCTTACAAGAGACTTGGGCATAAATTTTTAGATTATTGGGTTTTTTTTTTTTTTTTTTTTTTTTTGGTTTTGAATGAAAAAAATACCTTCATAGTGATTGGCTTATTCCATGTATTATGTATAATCCATTTGTTATTATCTAAGTATATGAGGAGGAAATGAGAAATCACAGGGTTATTTGGTGACAATAAACAAATAATTTGATTCTGGTGGATTTTTAATTCTTATATTGAAAAAATCCAAATAAGTAGTCTAGTCTATCACAGTAGTTTAAATTTTGGTGATATGGATAATCAGCTACCAGACAGTATCAATTTCCTTTGAAATTTTTCCATGGTAGGTTTCTGTCTTGGATAGCTAGGTGTTTGGTAGTGACTTTTATGAAAATAAGGGGAAGAAAAAGTAAATTTGGGAGGACGGTAAATTCAGTTTGATGTTACTGAATTTGAAATGTGGGTAGTATAACCCAAACATTGTTGAACCTGAATTTTTAAGTACAGAAGAAGAAGCCCCTCTAGAAGATACTGAGAAAAAATGGGCAGAGATACAAGAATATTAGAGGAGTGTTATACCATAGAAACTCTAGTAAAAGAATGGTTTAAGGAGAGAAAGGTCAGGCACTGCCAGATAGTACAGAGTGGTCAAGTATGAAGAGAAATTGTCTGCTGGTAATAGAAATTGGTAGGGACTTTAGTTAAGAATAGTTTCAGGGGGCTGGGGTTAGCTCAGTTGGTAGAGCATTTGACTTGCACTTGTGAGACACTGGGTTTGATCCTTAGCATCACATAAAAACAAATAATAAATAAAATAAAGGTATTGTGTCTGTCTATAACTAAAAAAAAAAAACAAACCCAAAACAAAGAATAGTTTCAGTATAGTGTTCTAGATTGAAGCAGGTGGTGGTAGATTGGGGGCAATGCCTATTGGGTATGGAAATTAAAGCTAATAAATGTGGACAGTCCTTAAAAGAAGTTTACCTCTGAAAAAGAAAAATATACTCTCTAGGGCTAGGAGAGCATGGGTTTCTAGACTTGTTCCTTTAAAGGAGGGAAAATGATTATTTCATTTGTATGTTCTACAAATTTTTAGTACCTCTTCAGTGTTCTTACTAGGCATATGATAGTGAACAATTATTACAGTAGGTTAAGCCTCTGAGGCTGACTGCATGCTTCATGGTGAGCCCAGAGTCCAGACAGCAAGAGAAAATGTGGAAATGTAAGTGCTCTGATGAGTGACAAAACTGTTCTCCCCAAAAACAAGAGCTTGAAAGAGGATTCATAGAGAATATAATAGACTCCATCAAGAAATCTATTCTTAGGTTGCACCTGACTTGTCCAGGGAAGATTTTATACCCTATATTACTTTATATTGCCAAGAAATCCCTGGGTTTAATGAAAAATTTTTACATCATAAAACAATAGTGTTTTAATACTACAGTTTTTGTAATTCTCATATAGATATTTTAAAGACTGCATTTAAGATAATTTAAACTATCTTGAAAATTTCATATTATTGTAGATTCAAATGTAATGTTAATTTAAAAAATTTCTGTGTGTCCTCTCAGCCTTCTCTAGTGGTAACATCTTGAAAAATTATAGTGTGGTACCAAGATACTGACATTGACACACTCTACCTTATTTAGATTTCATCAATTTTACATGCTCTTATTTGTGTATATATTTAGTTATGTGTAGTTTTTATTCACATATATTAATTTGTATGACTGCTACCATGGTCAAAGTACTGAAAGGATTTTAGACTTTTTTTGGAGGGGGGCTACCAGAGATTGAACTCAGGGACACTCAATCACTGAGCCACATCTCCAGCCCTATTTTGTATTTTATTTAAAGAGAGGGTCTCACTGAGTTGCTTAGTGCCTCACTGTTGCTGAGGCTGGCTTTAAACTCTCAATCCTCCTGCCTCAGCCTCCCTAGCCACTGGGATTACAGGTGTGTGCTACCTCACTACTGGGCCAGAAATCACAAAAGTATTAAAATAGTTTTTTCCCCCCCACAGTGTTTTGGAACAACATAAACTGACAAAAGAACAATGGGAAGAAAGAATACAGAACTGGCATGAAGAACATAGAGGAATGCTAAGGTATTTTGGTGACTATGTTTTCCTTCAATTAAAGTATTTTTATTTCATTTAAAAATTTTCAACACTGTTATGTATTATGCCCCCCCCAATCATTTGAGTTTTATGAAAAAACATTAAATTTCAATCCAATGTATTTTTGTAGTTTTAATCTGATATTTAGATTCTTCCACTTAAATATATTACATTTAGCTTTATTTCAACAGGGAAGATTCAATGATGGAATACTTGAAGATTGCGCAAGATCTAGAAATGTACGGTGTCAACTATTTTGAAATAAAAAATAAAAAGGGTACCGAATTGTGGCTAGGCGTTGATGCTTTGGGTCTGAATATTTATGAGCATGATGACAAGTAAGTAAATCAACTGCATAATGAGCTAGTTGTTAGTCGGTGGTGTAAATGTCTATCAAATTATGTTCTGTTTGTAAAAGTGGTTTCTTGTCTTGGTTACCCTTACTGTTTGTTTTGTTTTGGTTTTAGTACCAGAGATTGAAACTAGGGATGCTTAAGAACTGAGCCAAATCCCCAGCCCTTTTTCATTTTGAGATAGGGTCTTGCTTAGTTGCTGAGGCTGGTTTTGAATTTGTGATCCTTCTGCCCTGGCTTCTCAAGCTACCAGGCTTATAGGCATTTGTATTTCCATTTTCTTAGCACCTTGCAGTTTCAAAGGTTCTACTTCTTGGTGTTTATCAAATGGGGTGATTTTTATTTGAGTTGTAGTTTATCTCATTTTGAGTTATGTCTTCTTATCAGACATAACTAAAATCTCAATAGGTTAAGGATAATTCCTTAGATGTTATGATACTGACAAATAGGTTAAAGTTAACATGTATAAGAAATCATAAGCAATGAGAGAAGTTATAATAGAAATATATATA
Source organism: Marmota marmota marmota (assembly GCF_001458135.2). Classification (NCBI taxonomy): domain Eukaryota; kingdom Metazoa; phylum Chordata; class Mammalia; order Rodentia; family Sciuridae; genus Marmota; species Marmota marmota. Next base: position 13,736,773 of record NW_026000242.1, read on the forward strand.
TTGGGTTTTGAAACATTTTTTGAATGTTTATAGGAATTGTTTTGAATATTTTGGACATGAATAGAATGTTAAGCATAATAAACAGTCTGATTATATTTTAAAAGTGACTAGCTTCTCAGTACTGCATTATACATAAATATATACACACACACACTCTATATGGGCATATATCTGTATATATACTATATTGACATATATATATATATTTATATATGTGTACATGTATGTAATACCATATAAATATATCAGATTCTGGTAGAACTTTTGGGGAATAATTGCTACAATTATACATTATTACCAAACCACATAAGCATTGAAGTCTGTGTCAGTATTGCCTTCTCCTAAGGCATTATTTTTTATTCTGGGTTGGCTCCAGAATTTTAGTTTTCAGATTATACCTGTCTAATAAAGTATATATTTCAAAGTCTATAATTATGACTCCAGAAAAGGAATTTTGCAATTTTTACTCTATACAAAGCAAGGTAGAATGCTAGCTATATAATTCATTACAGGAAATTTAGCAGGTTTTTCAAAGGCAGAAATTACCTTAAGACTAATTATGGATGGATTTTTATTTTTTCTCCTTTTAAAAAAATCTTTGAGCCAGGTGTGGTGGTGTATGCCTGTAATTCCAATGACTTGGGAGGCTGAGGCAGGATAATCTTGAGTTCAAAGCTAGCCATAGCAACTTAGCAAGGCCCTAAGCAACTCAATGAGACCCTATCTCAAAATATAAAAAAAAGGGCTGGGGATATGACTCATGGTAAAGGGCCACCGGGTTCAATCCCTAATGCCAAAAGAAAGGGAAGAAAATTTTTCTACTTGTTTCCAGGCTCCCAATATAATTCTCACAATTATATTCTTGTAATTTTTTAAAAGTAGCAAATAAATGTAGCAAAGTTTTACCTTAAAAGTATTGTGTTCCGTCTGGATGCTGTGGTTCATGCCTGTAATTCCCAGCTTTGAGGAGGCTGAGACAGGAAGATCACAAGTTTGATGCCAGTCTAGGCAGCTTAGTGAGATACTGTCTCAACATAAAAAGGACTGGAGGCAGGGAACAGTGGGTGTGGCTCAGTTGTAGAGTTGTGGTTGTGTTTCTGTCACTTCCTTTTCAAGCAGCTTACTTTGATTTAGTGGGCATTAGAGGCTAGAATAACACATGCATATTGTGTAAAGAATGTTTTATGTAGAAAAAAACAATTTGCTATGCTGTAGTACCTATCTGCTTAAGTATTAAAGGTAGTACAAATAGCTAGAAATTCTTAGTTATGAGTAGCCTGGATGACTTCTTGGCTAGTGTAAGAGTCAGTCATTTCTCACTTATATGATTTGATTGATAGTCTGAAAAAGTAAAATATATGAAAAAGCAGAAACAAAATTACTTACTCTAATCAGATTCCCTGTATTTTTATATGTAGGGTGATAAAAAGGGACAACTGTCATATAGAGTTTGAATTTTAGTTCTACCACTTATCCAGTCATTTGTGAACACTTTAGAATTTTTAAAATTGAGATATAATTCATATACCATTAAATTAATTCTTTCCAAGTATACTGAAAATCCAATGTTTTTAATATATTCATATATCTAAACATTTAACAAGAAGGAAATAATAGTAATTGATGTTCATAATCCACATGAGAAGTTATAAAAACCTAATTTTTGCCCTTTCCTTCTTAAACATATTTAACTGAAAGTTGTAGTAGCTTAAAAACGGAATAAAAATCTAAAATAATATAGACTCCAAGAGACTTATTTCTATACTCTGATTACCAGATATTTTTTTCTTACGTAATTTTAGGAAAATAATGCTTTTAAGGTTCATGACACATTTATAAACTCTTTGAGAGGTTATCATGTGATTCAATATGTCAAATTTCTATTAAAAATACATTTTGAAAACATAACTCTTTAAGATTGCCAAACAGCCCCCAAGAATTGATTAACTTTTTCTGTTGTTTCCTGCCTTTAATTAAAGGGATGCTCTTACTTTTTAAGGTTAACACCTAAAATTGGCTTTCCCTGGAGTGAAATCAGAAATATTTCATTTAATGACAAAAAATTTGTTATAAAACCAATCGACAAAAAGGCACCTGTAAGTAAATTTATGTTTTAACTCTTTAAATTTCTGCTACTTCCCTATGATGTCACTTGAAGAATGGCATTAATCATTTATTGAATTGCTTTTGAGGTACATTCTCTTTTTTTTTTAGTTTTAACTTTCCCAGTGGTAAAGTAACAAATGTTTCACCATTTTTAAGAAACAATTTAAAAATTATTTGGTGACTGGAATGTAGTAGAGATAGTTAACTCTGTTTATAGAGTTTTATATTATAAATTTTTTTTTTCTTTTGCTTGGAGCCTTGGATCTTTAAACAGATTTTTAACATTTAGCTAATGTCAGGGATACTCTGGCATTCTATCTCTGCTTGTTATTGAAAACAAAAAGATATGGAGGACATTTCTAGGTTGAAAACAGCCACAAACAAGGACTGATTTTGACATTAATTGTGAAAAGCTAAACAAAATAATCTCCTCTTCTATGGTGGTAAGGAACAGGTGGTCATAGTTATTTGGAAAAGAAAAAAGAATGACATTTAAAGTAATGAGAGAATAAGATATTAATCTCTGTATAAAACTGGTTAGGCATGCAGAGGTAAGGAACTAGTAATTAGGAATTAGGAAATTTAATGATTTCTAAACTATGTATATATATTGACATTAGAATTCATACCTCATGTTGAAATTTAATGGATATGAAAGACACTATATTTCAGAAAGGTTTTAAATCAGAATATTTTATGTTCAGGATTTTGTTTTTTATGCACCGCGTCTAAGAATCAATAAGCGGATTTTGGCCTTATGTATGGGAAACCATGAACTGTACATGCGACGAAGAAAGCCTGATACTATTGAAGTACAACAGATGAAAGCTCAGGCTAGGGAGGAGAAACATCAGAAGCAGTTGGAAAGGTATGAATTTATAGCCTTTCATTTTTAATTGGTACAATAAACTATCTAAAACTTAAGACTTGTCAGTTTTATTACTATACTCTAATTTTAGATTTTTATATTATTTGTCATTGTATTAAAATAGACAGCATTATCACATTGTCCTTTTTATTTTTATATTTTTAAACCTTTTTTAATATTTAATATTTTTTAGTTGGACACATTATCTTTATTTCATTCTTATGTGGTGCTGAGGATAGAACCCAGGGCCTCACAAGTGCTAGGCAAGTGCTCTACCACTGAGCCACAGCCCCAGCCCCTCACATTGTCCTTTTTAAAAATGAATATGTATAATTTTCAAGGTAAAATATATGTGACAAATATTTCTTGGAGAATAGCTTTTCATGACTTCAAAGATGTGTATTTTTATTTATTTTTTTAATCAGTCATGCTTTTCACCTATATTGTTTGGGGCAGAGTAGTTTAAAAATTTTCAAATGTGTTTTGCTTTTGGCATATTTCTTAAGTTTTTAAGGGTAAGAATGTGCTCAATGTTTAACTTTGAAATAATGTTAGTAACATCGTAGAACTCAAGTTATTGTAGAATAGAAAAACACCAGTAATTCCTACCAAAGACCCTGATCTTTTTGACTGTTTCTCTTAGTCTTGAAAGATACTATTAAATGCACATTAAAACTGAGAAATATTGAATAAAACCCTTATTGAACCTGGAACTACATTACTCATTCCAGCAACATAATTCCCATATCTGATTCTAGATTTAAACTGTATATTTTATTTGAAAAAAATTTAGTGGCCAAACTGAAGCTAACCCTTTATTGTGGAAATCTTTATGGAACAATGTGATCATCTAAGAAATAGAGGTATTAAGAAAATCAAAAACCCCAAATTGAGGAAATCTAGACATACATTTTAAACATTGGACATAATATAGTTTGTGTCTAGTAATTAAATGGCCCCTCTTCCAGATGTCACTGTGCTATTATAGTTCTGCTATTTGTATTTAATGATTTTTTAAAAATGTTGTAAGTAATTCAGATGTTTTATTATTTTTACTTATTTTATAATATTAACTTAAATTGTATGCCCTACAGAATCTGACTTTGTTAGATTTTGTGTGGACATGGACCTTAATAATTCCTGATTCCATTAACAAGGATACTAAATTATATTGTTACTTTGGGCTTTGTCCTTTTTTCCTGCTGTCACGTGCCTTTGGATTACATTGTGTTTCTAGTCTTACTTTTTAAAAAGTTCTTTATATGTATTCTTATATTTTAAAAAATCACCATAAAACTTTTACTCTCTTCTCCAAAGTTTTCTATGCTGGATTAAGTGAAAAGTTACTTTATGTGCAGTTCCTGTATCTTATAGTCACCCCTCCATATGATGTCTAGTTGTTCTGCTGTCCTATTATTTACCTTATTCCTCAGCACATAGAAGTGGGCTATATGGAATCTTATTAGTATCATTTGGTGATAGTTACTCTAAAACCTAGAAGGAAGTGGAACACTTAAGTTTCTTTTTTGGCATTGTAATTCATGTTTCCTTTTTGGAATACATTTTATAGCTTTTCATTAGTAATTGTTTATTGACTGCTTTATGCACAGTGAGAGTTTATAACTTTATTATTCTAGTCATCTAAGGATTGATAGACTTTCAGAAATGGCATGCTAAGTCTTCATTTATTCCCTGCTTTACAGGGAGAGAGAAATGGCAGCTGTATATGTGGAAACAATTTTGGTCAAGCCCACTGGTAAAGTAGCCAGCAGACATAACTTTGGGGAATGCTCAGAGGTGTGCTGTCTGTGCTGCTAGAATCACTTGGGCAAAAACAGTAGATGGGAAAGGGCAGCCAGTAGACCTCTTACCCTATAATATCTTTGTTTTTGTGGCTGAATATTTTCCCCATAATTCTTTTATTGGCAATGAAAATGGTCTTGTTATTTATGTCCAAATTGAATGACTCATTCTGTCATACCTGAACATAATTTTCTATAGCCAAGATGGTTACTAAATTTAAAAACTGAAAACCTTAAGTTTACAATTTGGAATCAGATATCCATATGCCAATTGTAGGTTAGTTGTGGAAGCTTCTGTGTCATGGCTGGCTGCTTATGTCACGAGAACATAGCTGGTGTCATACAAAGAGCATAAGCTTTGAAACTAAATAGATCTTGCTTTGAATCCTCTTCTAATTCTTGTTTAATAAGACTTTTTTGAGCCTGTGTTCCCTTGCTTTTATTAGGAAAGTAATAATCTTACCTTCAAAGGTTTTTTTTAAGAAATAATGACACCTATATATAGGCATTTAGCAAAGTATTTGGTGTTTCTTAAATAGTAGCTGTTATAGTAATTCTCAATATTTTAACATATTCTAAGTTGAATGTAAATTTAATATTCATTTAGGAAAAATGTTAGTGGGCCCATTTGATAATCTTTGAAAAATATTCTAAAATAATTTATTTTTGTATGTTAATATATAGAATACGTAGTTTACTAATGTTATTTATGACCTTGAAATAGAACTGGGTCAAAATGAGTATTTTCAACCCAAACTCTGAATAAAATATCTACATCCATAGTTGGAGTAACCACAAGAAGTTTTGTAGAGAAGGTGGGGTCTTGAAGGTTAGAGAATAGAGAAGACGTGAATAAATACATGTGTGAAGATAAGAATATGCATGCTATGTTAAGGGACCAGTGAGTGGATCAAGTTAATTCTCCCTAGTAAATGGTGTGCAGCAGAGAAGCAAAATTTCCCAGTTATTTATAAAGGAGACAGGCCTTCAAAAACTAGGTGTTTTGAAGTGTTAGCTGGTAATGGCTCTAATCAGGAGAGAGAAGATGTGAGAAATGAACCTCACAAGAGTACAGAGTAAATTAAAGAATGTTTAATGTTTTATAATTGGATTAAATGTGTGCTTGTGCTGCACAGTTATTTTTTTTTCAGTAGGAAAATGATACTTACCCCCACTTTACTTATAGCCAGGTACAGTCCTTTTTATTTGCTTCCCTGTCTCTTTCATCTTCATCCCTAAAGAAGAGCAAATGAAACATCAATAGGGAAAAGCTAAATAAAACCAGCACTTTTCCCCAGAAGGGACTCTAAATGAGACAGCTGGACCTGAAAGATTTTGATGGTGAAGTATCATTGTAGCTTTCAGATCTTGAGATGGGATTTGCACTGTGAGTCCTCAAGCAATGTTGTAGGGCCTAAAGGAAGAAAGAAGAGAACTGTCTTGGGGACTTGTGGTAGCAGCAGACATGACTGTGCAGAGGCTCGCAAGTGGTTGGGGTAGGCAGTGGACATCCTCAGGAAGAGGACAAACATGAGTAGTTCTTGCCCATATTAGCAGTTATTTGAAAACTGCTGTGCCTTTGTTTTCACGGAAAGCTTGATACTTCCGCTGTCTGAAGATCACAGAAAGAGCAGCAACCTCTAGAGTTGGGCAGCATCACACCCTTCTTTTCTCTAGGAATGGGCTGCATCCACACTCTTCTTTTCCTCAAGGAAATTAGGAAGGTTAAATATGCCCTTAAGCCTTCATCATTCAGACGTCTAGAAGGGTAGTAACCCCTATCTCTTTGAATCTCTTTGCCTGTTATATGCTTCATAGAAATGAATGTTTTGTAGAGTGAACACAAGTCCTGGAGTATAGTTATTGATTCTTTCTCCTAGGTTTTCAGAAAGTACCTGTAGGGACCCCAAAACTAAAGTGGAGTTCCCCTTGCCTGAATGAGCCTCAGGCCCTTAGTTCCTAAGTGGTATGAGGATTTATTAAGCCAGCAGGGGTTCTAGTGACTCTTCAACTTCATGAGTTGGCTTGGTGTAACTTGGGGTATGGCAACTGGGGTATGGCAACTGTGCAGTTAACTTTTATTATGCCTGACCACCATCATTGCCTGCCTTGCCCCTAACTGACTTGGGACAATACTATTTGCTCCCAAGTTGGACTCTTTCTCTTGGGGGTACATGATATTTGGAATCTGTAGGAATTTCAAAATTTATGTTTGTAGTTTAAAGGAAGAATACTTTAATAGTAAGACTTTGCTGAGAAATGTGGTTTTGTTGTGAAATTCAGAATTGACACTAGATGGCAGTGATGACTTTTTATGGAACATTAAAAAATGTTACAGATGAAATCATTTGTTTTTAATTAACAAAAAGAAAATTATTCTCATTGAAATAATGATTTGAATATTGATGGAACTTGTTAAGATATAATTTTCTCATCTGACTTTTATTCATCCTTTTGTTTTTGGTCTTCAGCATGGAGTCTGACCCAGAGTAGACTCTTCATGGATGTTTGATGAATGAATTTGGCCGTATTTTAAAGAATGTCTCATCAGTCCATGAGAGATGCAATTAAACAATTAAGGCATGCTTTCCCACCGGCAAGCTCTGATGATGATCTTTTTTTACAGCATTAAACACCTGGTATCATTCTAATGGCATTGTCAAAGGAAATAAAACTGATTTATCATCTTGGATGTAGGCATATATGGGTACTACCCCAGAAATTAAACTTGCATTAATTGATTTATAGTTAATTATTTTAAAAATAGCCTCCCCAGTTTAAGAAGGGCTTGTGCTAAAGAAGGCATTTTCTTGGGGTATGGCAACTGAGCAAAATAAACTCCATGATGCTGATGTAGGTTGCCAGAATTGACCCAGTGAAGATGGTAACTCTCCTAATCTTTTTCCCTGACTCAAACCTGCCTTAAAAACATGATTTATGGGCTGGGGATATAGCTCAGTTGGTAGAGTACTTACCTTCCATTCATAAGGCCCTGGGTTCTATCCCCCAGCACCACACAAAAACAAAACAAAACAAAACAAAACATGATTTATACACAGTACTTTCTAGCAGTTTTGTAGTTAAGAATCCTCCTATGATGTCTAAAGCCTTTAATGTTTTTCATAATGGTCATTGATCATCTTTATTATGATCCAACAATAAGAAGTACACTGAAACCCAGCACATGTATATATGAATGGGCATGAGTGTGTGTAACAAACAGCACAGGCCAATATTTTTAACCCTACCATATTTGAAGATAAGTTAATATAATGAAAAATTTTTAAATATTTATGCTGTAGTTTCTTATATGTTCAATATTAGGTTTCACACTATTTCTATTGATTTATAACATGGGAATTGCAATTCCTTCTAAGGGCACAGTTAGAGAATGAAAAGAAGAAAAGAGAAATAGCAGAAAAAGAAAAAGAAAGAATAGAACGTGAAAAGGAAGAACTAATGGAACGTCTAAGGCAAATTGAAGAACAGACATTGAAAGCCCAAAAAGGTAAGTTTCTTTTTAACACTGTATTCAAAATTATTACTTTACTAACAGGAGTATTTTCTGACTGTTTTTATATGTTCTTTATGTTATTTAGGACAGTTACATTTAATTGACAATGCTTATGGGAATTGGATCATAAAGACATTTTAACTAAAGGCACATTGAGTTCTACAGTGCTCATGTTCTCTTTAATATACTTAATCACAAATATTTTTCACGTGTTACAGATGAATAGCTATTTACTATAGTAAATAACTATTAATTTATAACAATAACTGTTCAGGGTTCCATAAGTAAAACCATAATGTTCAGTCCTTTAAACAAAAGCATTTATGCAGTGCTTCAAAGCATTTTCAGCTGTTCTGACTATATACATTTTTAGAACTCACTCCTAAAAAGATTTTAGTGTGTTAGAAAACACAGCACACATTGTGGATATAGCTCAGTGATAAGAGCACTTGCCTTGCTATGTGTGAGACCCTGGTTCCAAATCCCCAAAACTAAAACAACAACAACAAAAGAAAAATCCACCATACATGTAAGATGTGTTATCTGTTTTTGGTAGTACAAGTTTTGGAAGAACTTAACTTACTTCCTAGGCAGCATGTAACCAAAATACTACAATATGGAAATGATACAAGGTTTTTTTGATATGTGATTTATATTAAGTAATTGTAGAATTACTACTTTCATACAGCAAATAGTAGAAAGAGCAAAAGAAAAAAGATATTGAGCACAATCCAGTGTTTTCCTCCTTCCTAAACAGTAGGATTTCAGAGGGGAACATGAAATCTATACTATTTATAAAACCAAATTTAATAACTTGCTTTCCTAACAACTAGTAGCCATTGAGTTCTACTGGAAATAACCAGTAGTCTTATATAAGGCTTATTTTCATTCCTTATAGCAGCCTCCTATTGGAAGGAAATGCTTTTCGGGAGTATGTAGAATAATTTGCAAGGAGATAGAGTGGAGAGTCACAAAGATAACTCTTAAGTCTTTAAGATGATTAATCATTCCAATTCCAAGAGAATTGGAAATAATAATAGAAAAAAATAGGGTTTTATTCTAACCAGTAGAAACATTATTTCTCAGATTTACAGAAGACCTGGAAACTAAATTATTCGAAGCCCAAAAGTAGTAAAGTATTTGTTTGCAGACCACAGCTCAGGGGTATAGCTGAGCAGTAGAGCATCTGCCTAGCATGCACGGCGGCCCTGGGTTCAATCCATAGCACTGCAAAAGGAAAAAAATGTGTGCAGTGTACTAAAAGATGTTAAAAATGGAAAGTTTATAAACATTTATTGTACCTGTCTGATTTGAAAGATTGAACCAGCACTTTTTTATTTACATAACACCTTTTTTGAAAGAACTACTAAATATTTCAAACTCATTTATTTAGGACGTGTAATAAAAATATTAATTTATATATAAAAAAAGCAAAGAAGCACTGAAGAATATAAGCGAGATAGAACATAAAGAATATAGAACATCCTATCAAGACAATTTCAAATCAGTCATCTTAAGGCAAAAGACACCCAATTTGGTTTTTGTTTTTCTAATGAAGTTTTTCCAGGCTGTCCTAAAATCTACATGATTGTCTTGTAATTTATATTAAAATCTCATTCAAATGCAGTAACTTCGGCCATCTCTAAGTCATGGTATTTAGTAAATTGACCTATGATTTTTTTGTGTGTGAGAAGAAACTTTATATTTCATTATTTCTTTTTGTTTTTATTGATGTTATTTTTTTAGATGAATCATTAAATAGAAGCATTGTTCCACATGTAACATTTTAAAAATTATTTATCATTTTTAATTATTTTGAGGATATAATGGCAAATGATATTTGAATATAATACAGCCAGACCTGCATTCAGTTACTGTTCAAGCAAATATCAAGGTGAATTTTTCTTCTTCAGTAAGACAAACTATAGAAAAGAGTTGACATGTAATGATTGCATTTGGTCTGGATACTTTTTAAATCCCTTGCGTGTATTATACACAGTTCTAGGCATTAGGATACAGTACTGAACAGAAAAGGTCCTTGCTCTAATGGAGTCTATATTTTACTGAAAGAAGAGGATGAAATGGTAACATCATTTTTATATAGTTTTTAAGTGCCAGGAGGGAAGTAAGCATGATGTGATTAAAAGGAGTAGTTGTGGGTAGGCAGGGTGATATTCACTTTGGATATACATTGTTTACAATTAGGAGCAAAGTTTAATTCTGTTGTTATTTTATAATATGATCATAAGGAAGTCATTTCAACCTCTTGGTTTCCTTAGGTTCCTAAATTCATATTTTAAAAAATCAAAGCACTTTTCTGATAGATTCCTTAGGTGTTGTACAGATACTTTTTTTTTTTGTGGGAGCAGGGAATAATCAGGGATTGAACTCATGGACACTTACTCTACCACTGAGCTACATCCCCAGCCCTATTTTTTTATATCTTTATTTTTATTTTATTTTATATATTTATTTTATTTTTAATGTAGTGCATGCCTCATGCATGCTAGGCAAGCGCTCCACCACTAAGCCAAAACCCCAGCCCCCCCAGCCCTATTTTATATTTTATTTAGAGACAGGGTCTCACTAAATTGCTTAGGTCTTTGCTAACAAAACTTACTTGCTTTCCTTTAAGGTAGTATTCTTTTCTAAGGTTTTTTTTTTTTTTTTTTTTTTTTTTTTAAAAAGCGATCCTTGATGAAACATTGCCTTAGAAAAGGGAAGTGTAAATCAAAACTGTGAGACACCATTTCAAATTTGTAGAGTGACTACAATCCAGAAAACAAATATTAAGAAATGTTGGACACAGGGTTCAGTGGCTCACGCCTGTAATCTCAGTGACTTGAGAATCTGAGACAGGAGGTTCATGAATTCAAAGCCAGCCTCAGCAACAGCGAGGAGCTAAACAACCTAGTGAGACCCTGTCTCTTAAAAAAAAAAAAAAAGAACTAAATAGGGTTGGGGATGTGGCTCAGTGGTTGAGAGTGCCCTTGAGTGCAATCCCAGGTACCAAAAAAACAAACACAACAACAACAACAACAACAAAAAACGTTGATGAGAATGTAGAGTAATCATCATACATTGCTGATTGGAATATAATATAGTATAGCCACTCTTGTAACTACTGTGGCAGTCCTCAAAACCAAAAGAGTTAATATAGTCTAGGAATTTCTCACCTTAAGTTTGTACCCCAAAGAAATGAAATCTTACAACACAAAAACCATATACACATATATTAACATTATTTACAATAGTTAGTAGAACAGGGGAAACAACACAGGTGTTCATCAGTTAATGAATGAAAAGATGAACATAGATATGAAAATTATTAATAAAATATTGACAAATTACCTGAAAAAACACATTTAAAAGATAGTGTACCGGGCTAGGTTTGTGGCTCAAGTGGTAGAGTGCTCTCTTAGCACATGTGAGGCACTGGGTTCGATCCTCAGCACCACATAAAAATAAAATAAAAAGATTTTATCCACCTAAAACTAAAAAATAAATATTTTTTAAAAAAGAGTACCATAATCAATTGGTTATCAGCCCAGAGATACAATCACTAAATGTAGTTCACCACAATAAAACAGACTTACAGATAAGAATCACATCATTATCTCATTAGATGCAGAAAAAGCATTTAACAAAGTTTAGTACTCACTGATGTTTAAAACAGTAGAAAAACTAGGAATAGAAGGCACTTAGCTCAACATTGTACAGGCTATATATGACAAACCCAAGGCAAACATTATTCTGAATAGAGAAAAACAAAGTATTTGCTTTAAAAACAGGAACAAGGAGAGGAATGAACTATTTCATGCAAATGGACACCAAAAGAAAGCAGGAGTAGCCATACTAATATCAGATAAAATGACTTTAAATCAAAACCAGTAAAAAGAGACAATGAGGGTTATTATATAATGATTAAGGTGTCAATTCAGCAAGAGCAAATCTTTAAAAATATATGTGTGTGTATATGTATATATATCCAATATTATAACACTCAAATAAAGCAACTATTAACAGACCTAAAGGTCAAACCAATACAATCCATAGCTAGGGACTTTAACATTGGACAAATTATCCAGACAGAAAATCAACGAAGAAACGGTTAAATTGCACCCAGTACCAAAGAGACCTAACAGAACATGCTATCCAACAGTTAGAGAATGCAAAACTTTCTTATTAGCATATGGAACATTTTTCAGGATAGATCATATGGCAGTCCACAAAACAAGTTGCAGCAAATTTTTTAAAAAAATGAAATCATATTGAGTGTCTTTTCTGATCACAATGCAATAAATATAAAAATCAATAACAGAAAAATCTTTGGAAACTATATAAATACATGGAAGAACTCAAAAAAGAAATTTAAAAATAATTTTTGCCAGTGTAGTTAGTTCAGAACATGCTTGTGTTTGTGTATCAGAATCAAGACTCATAAGCAACCCAGCATATTTAAACCATGAAATGATGAAAATACTTTTTGAAACATAACACTGGTCTCTCTCCCTCTTACATTTTTAAATATAAGCCCTCATTTTCTATTTAAATCAACTTCAATGTGCAGTTCTACAGGCTAGATATTTGAAAATCAGTGGTTGAGCTAAAATGCTTTGAATGGAATAAACTAAATTTTTGTAAACCATGTATCTGTTAAATGTTTTACACATTGTCTTTTATAATGTTTATTTTGGGGGATATTGGTGGTTGAACCCATGGCACTTAACCACTGAGTCACATCTCCAGCCCTTTTTATTTTTTGAGACAGTGTCTCGCTGAATTGCCGAGGCTGTTCTTGAACTTTTGATCCTCCTGTCTCATCCTCCTGAGCTCCTGGGATCACAGGCATGCGCCACCATTCCTGGCAGACTCATTATTTTAAATATATATAGGGTAGAACCTGTTTTAAAACAATGTGAAAAGTTAAAAAAGCAAAAACAAAATAATAAATAAATTTTTGGGGCCAGATATATGAAAAGTAATGCAAGACATAATCTGTAGCCAGAAATCACCTGTTTTAATTGCTGTACTCTTAACAAATTGTAAATTGCAAAATGATAAGAGTACTTGGGGGTAAAAAGGTCCAGTGCATCAAACATATACTTAAGTATCTAGATAAATAATAGTTTGTCTCACAAACAGGTTTGATTCTCATCTTTGAACCTATTACTTGGAAACATTCAGATTTTGGAAATAATTATTCAGAGATCCACTGACTAGCCCATAATGCAGTTGTGTTAATCCATTATAAAAATCATTCACATAAAAGCATTTTAATCTTCAACAGAAGCAATAAAATTAAAAGGTAATACTTCTTTTTAGTAATTAGATAATCAAATAACCACACTGGAGTAAAGACAATTTCTTATTTCTGCTTATTCAATAAACCCCCTTCCTCTTTTTTAGATAATGAAAATAAATGTATCACAACCAAATATGGGAAACTGCTTAGTCTTTATTTAGACCTGAAGGGAAAAATGAACTTTGGTCACATTTCCTTTTAAAAAAATAAAAATCCAGGTTTACATATTTCTAAATAGTCAGAACTAAATGAGCAGAAAAATAATTTCATATGTAAAACTTGGCCAAATTTTATCAAAATCCTAACATGCAATGTGATACAAGTTGTATGAAGGCTGGAATTACAACATTCTAAATGTGACAGTTTTATTCTGTTCTAATATGTATTAATCTATCATGTCCCATCATTCTATATAGAATTGGAATCCTGGAGCTTAATGGGTTGATGTACTTGTGCTTGTGTTGTTTTGGTCCAAAAGAGCAGAGCTGAATCAGTAAGAGTGAATGAAATATGTAATCTTTTTCCAACAATAATTTAGATTGTGATAGGCAGCAGAAATATTCTTGATGAATGTTCTACTTTAACAATTAATTAAGGAATATATTTCATGAAAACATCACAGCATCAAATTTTTATAAAAGAAAAATATGAAGAAAAAAAACCCAGATGAAATAGCTACCACAACATGTCTTCCACAATGCATCTGAAGGGGTAAAAGGTGAGGTTAAAGGGTTGGTGATGTTAATACGAAAGGAAGTTGAATATCGTATTTATAATTTTCTACAAGTGTTACTCTTTACAAAATAATAGTCATGGCCATAAAAGTGTATTGAATGGCATTTGAAAGCAATGGCTTTATAATTATTTAAAAGGACCTTTTTAAATAATTGTAATATTCCATAATCAGTCCTCCATTGTGCATTATAACAATAAGGCTTACTTTTAATCAAAGACTAAGTGGGAATTAACAAACTAGATTTAACAAATATTTTATAATTGCTTTTTTGCATCTTTTTGTTTTGGGGATCTTCCATTTCATCGGGGTGCTCAGTAGCTTCAAGTTCTTCAGATTCTTCTTTCTCTAATTCTGAATCACTTTCAGAATCATCTAGACTTTCAAAATAAGGTGAATATCATCATTGTCTCCAGCCACGTCATCTTCTCCATCATGATCATCTATCTCATTGAAGCCAAGTCCACAGTGTTGATAGTTTCCTGATAAATATTTGCTGATATTGAGACTCCAATTCTTCATTATTTTCTTATCTTCTTCCCCTTTTTGAAAATGAGATGTTGTTTTGTGATCTTCTATAACAAGACAACCAATATGTGCTTTCTTGCCTGTACCCGATAAGTCTCAAGAATTTTTGTTTTCTCATTGCCCAAGTCTTCTGCCTCCAAATTGCTAGATCCAAGATCATTTCTTGGGGAGGCTGAATGATTCACCTGTGTGTGGGAGATTGCCTGGCAGCACTCATTGTTGTGTTGATCCTGACATGAAATGCCCAACACACTCACAGTTTTCTTCAGGCAGACACCAGTAGCTTGCAATCTGCCACTGGCTCAAACAGGGTAACTTTGAGGCCTGGGCACAGTGGCATATGCCTGTAATCTCAGTGGCTCAGGAGGCTGAGACATGAGAATCCGGAATTCAAAGCTGGCCTCAGCAATGGCAAGGCCATACGCAACTCTGTGAGACCCTGTCTCTAAATAAAATGCAGAACAGATCTGGGGATATGGTTCAGTGGCCACGTGCCTCTGAGTTTAGTCCCCAGTAACCACCCCCATCTCCAAAACAAAAACCAGCATCACTTTGAAACTGAAAGCCCCCTCTGGGCTTTCACCACCATCATCACCACTTTAAAAATTCTCAAAGTCAAAATAGAGACACAACATACCCAAACCAATCAGATACAGCAAAAGTAGTACCAAAAAGGAAGTTTATAGCAATCAACGCCCACATCAAAAAAAGGAGAGATTTTAAAGAACCTATCACTGCATTTCATGGAACTAGAAAAATAATTAAAAGCTTATTAAAAGGAAAGAAACAGTAATGATCAAAGCAGAAATAAATGAAGCCTAAAAAGCAATACAAAAGATCAATGAAACAAAGAACTGGTTCTTCAAAATATATGAAATAGACAAGCCTTAGCTAGACTGAGGACAGAAGAGTCAAATCAGAGATAGAAATGGAAGCATTACAACTGACACCATAGAAATACAAAAATCATTAGAGATTGTTATAAAGTATGTACCAACATGTTTGATAATTTAGGAAAAATGAACAAATTCGTAGACACACACCTTCTCAAGACAGAATCATGAATAGAAAACCTAATCAGACCAGTAACAAATGAGATTGATGGAAAGTTTTTTATTAGTAATTCAAAGAAAATCCTAGGACCAGAAGGCTTCACTGCTGAATTTATCAAACATTTAATCTGAATCTCCTTAAGCTATTCCAAAACAGGAAGGAACTCTTCCAAACACATTCTAAGAGGACATTACTCTGATACCAAAAAACAGATAAGGACATAATAAAAACAGGAAAACTACAGAGCAGTTTGATGAACAAAGACTGCAAAAATCCTCAACAGAATTTTTGCCAGCCAGATACAATAGCAAATTTAAAAGATTATTTAGCACAATCAAGTAGGATTCATCCCAGTGATGCAAGGCTGAAAAGTGATACACCACATCAACAGAATGAAGGACAAAAACCACACCATTATCTCAATTGAGGGAGAAAAGGAATCTGACAAAATTCAACATCGTTCTAATACCTTCTAATAAAAATGCTGAACAAATATATAAGGAACATACCTCAACAAAATAAAGATCATTTATATTAAGCGAACAGTGAATATATTGTATGGGGAAAAGCTTTCTCTCTGAGATCTGATACAAGATAAGGATGCCCATTTTTTTACATTTTTATTCAAGATAGTGCTGGAAGTCCTAGCTGGAGCAGTTAGGAAAGAGAAGGAAATGCAGGGCACCCAAATTGAATAAGAAGAAATCAAATTGTCACCATTTGCAGATGACATAATCTCCTGTACAGAAACCTCAAAGACTCTACCAAAAACTACTAAAATTAATGAATTCAGGGAAGTTGCATGATATAAAATTAACATATAAAATCACTAGCATTGGGACTGGGGATATAGCTCAGTTGGTAGAGTGCTTGCCTCATATGCGCAAGGCCCTAGGTTCAATCTCCAGCAACACACACACACACACACACACACACACACACACACACATACACACATGCATCACTATGTGCTATATGCCAATAGTGAATTACCCGAAATAGAAATCAAGAAAGCAGTCCTATTCATAATAGCTACAAAAGATAAAATACCTAGAAATAAATTTAACCAAAGAGATGAAATTATATCTACAGTAAAAATTTTAAAGAAATTGAAGAGAACCAAAACTAATGGGAAAAACATCCCATGTTCTATATTTTATTTANTTACAAATGTAACATTTATGTACATTATATATATATATATATATTTTCTATATAACAATATAGAAGAATCAATATTGTTAAAATGTTCATTCTACCCAAAGCAACTTACTGATTAATTGCAATTCCTATTAAAATACCAGTGGTATACTTCACAGGACTAGGAAAAACAATTCTAAAATGTATATGAAACACACACACACACACACACAGAGACACACACACAGACACCCCTGAATAGCCAAGGTTACTGTGAGAACAAAGAACAAGAGACATTACACTATCTGAATTCAAAACATATTACAGATTTGCAGTAATCAAAATGGCATGGTATTGTCATTAAAATAGAATAGCCTAGAAGTTAACTCTCATATCTACAGCTAACTGATTTTCAACGTAGGTACTAAAAATATGAATTAGAGGTAGTCTTTTTAATAAACAATGTTGGGAATATTGGAAACCCACATGCAGAATTAAACTGGACTTCCATTTCTCACTGATTAAAAACTCAACCCAAAATGGATTAAAATCTTAAATGGAACACTCGAAGCAAATTTCGAGAAGAAAACCAATGGGAAATACTTCAGTCCATTGGAATGGGCAGGGACTTTATGGACAAGATGCCAAAAGTTCAGGAAACGAGCAAAAGTAGACAAATGGGATTTTATAAAAGTTTCTGCACAGCAACACTCAACAGAATGCAGACAACATACAGAATGGGAGACAATATTTACAACATATACATTTGACAAGAGGTAGATACATAGAATATATAACAAACTCCAAATAATACAACCAGATTTTAAAAATAGGCAGTAGATCTAAATAGACATTTTTCAAAAAAAAACAACAAACAAACAAAAAAAAACAAATGGCCAACAGGTACATGCAGAAATGCTCAACATCACTAATCATCAGGGGAATACAGATCAAAACCACAATGAAGTATCACCTCCAGTAAGAATGGCTGGTATAAAAAAGACTAAAGATACCATGTGGTAACATGGATGTGGAGGAAAGGGCACCTTGCACACTGTTGGTGGCAATGTAAATTAGTATAGCTGTTATGGAAAACAGTATGAAGCTTCCTCATAAATATTAAAAATAGAACTATGATGATGATGGTCCAACAATTCTACTACTGGGAATATATTTGAAGGAAATGAAATTGGTATGTAAAAGAACTATCTATCCTACTATGTACATTGCTGGATTCTTCACAGTAGCAGAGAAGTGGAAATAAGATTATCTAAGTGTTCATGAACTGATTAATGGATGAAGAAAATGTGGTATGTAACAAGCACAATCACATCTTTTGCAACAACATCAGTGGAACTGTTTCATTTTGTGAAATGAAACAAGTCAGGTACAAAAAGACAAGTACCACATGATTTCACTCATGTGGAATATAAAAAAAACATTTATTTCATAGATGTGAGTAGAATGGTAGTTACCAGAGGTCAAGGACAGTGTGGAGGAAGGGATGAGGAAAGTTCCAACAGTGGGTACTAAGTTATGGTTAGATTGGAGCAAAAAACTCTGGGCTATTGTTGTAAAGTATTATGACTTATAGATAACAGTTATGAACTGCACATTTCAGAAGCTAGAACAAAGGATTTTGAAAACTTTTAACAAAGAATTGTGCTTAGAGAAATAGGTGTGTTTACTAATTTAAATACTATGTGCAGTGTACACGAATTGAACATTATGTTTTTGTGTATCAAAAATAAAAACTTAAAAAATGAATAATTCTAGAATTTAGCTGTGGCAACATCCAGTGTTGTACACTTTTCATCTTTATAGCAAAATAGCCACATAGAATTTTTATATTCCTTTATCAAGAATTTAGAACCTAACTGAAGAGTAATTTTTCTTTTCCATTCTTTTCATAACTCCAAAGTCTTAATTACAGTTACTTAAGCTAATTCTGACCATGAACAACAAAATTAAGAACAGTAGGTAAAAGCTCTTACATTACATACATTTGACAAGAGGTAGTTACATAGAATATATAACAAACTCCAAATAATACAACCAGATTTTAAAAATAGGCAGTAGATCTAAATAGACATTTTTAAAACAAAACAAAACAAAACATACAAATGGCCAACAGGTACATGCAGAAATGCTCAACATCACTAATCATCAGGGGAATACAGATCAAAACCACAAACCTCCTGGCATATAGATTTTCAACTTCTCCTCTTTTCTAATGTATTCAGTAAGGAAAAGTGATTCTTTCTAGACCATTGCACTCTCTTAGATAGCATTCTGTTATCTCTTTCATACAATGTACTTATTCAATAAGAATTGTTAATAATGTTTAAAGTTAGTAATTTTAAAATCATTTAAAAGCTTCCTGGTTTTGTGTCAGCAGTATTTTCCTTTCCTGTTCAACTCACTGGGATAAGAAAATTTTGTGGTCTTAACTGTTCAAGATTAAAATTTCAGTCAGTCATCTCCAAATAGCACTTGCTTTCACATCCCTTAGGAATTGTGGATACCAGTAACACAATTTTCAATAATTTGTAGTTCATGTAAGAACTTTTACATTAGGTCAAATTCCTTGGGTTTACTTATCTAATAGATGTTGCTGATCCTGAATCCAGGGCCTTGTGCCTACTATGCAAGTGCTCTACAACTGGTATAATTTAGTACCCCCTTTAAAAAAAAAAAAAAAAATTTCATCCCCCTTAAGGTCAAACTTTAAGTGAAAGGATTTTTAGAAAGTAAAGGTATGTGCTTCTAGCCTCATGACATAACTTGGATTAAAAAGAATTTTCATGTCTTTGCATTTTTGAATTGCATCATAGATTTCTAAAAATTATTAATATTTCACTAAGATAAAAATGAAGTCTATGTGATTGCTATATATTTATATATATGTGTGTGTGTGTGTGTGTGTGTGTGTATTGATATATGTACTGATTTTTAGAAACTAAACACATGAGATTCTGTGTTACTATTTTAGTTTCTTTGGGTAATGAAATAATTGGAATTAATCATTATTTGGGGGGCATGGAAATACATGTATTTGACAGAACTAGAAGAACAGACTCGGAAAGCTCTAGAACTGGATCAGGAACGAAAACGAGCAAGAGAAGAAGCTGAACGGCTAGAAAAGGAGCGTCAAGCTGCTGAAGAGGCCAAGTCTGCTATAGCAAAACAAGCTGCTGACCAGATGAAGAATCAGGAACAGCTAGTAAGGAATTATATTAGATCTTAGAGAAAAAGAAAAAATTAAGTAAATGCGTGGCATGAACTTTTTAAAACCATACCTGTGAAATGCAAACCAAAGGTATAGGGAACTTAATGAAGTGTGAAAATAAACCTAAAACTTATTTCTGCCTTAAAGAAAGCCTAGAAATAAAACAAATAAATACCTTTACTGCCAATAAGATTCTCATTTGCTTACACTTTTGACAGGCTCTGCAGTAAGCCATCTGGCATCTTTTGTTCTAGATCGATTGATGCAGTATGTTCTGGTCTGTACATAACTATGGGCCATATTTCATTAGATTTTTTTTGTTGTTGTTTAATGGACTTCCAAATAATGAGGGGCATAACACTTAAAAGATCTATGGATTTAAGTATTAGTTCAGGTAATTACTTGCTATTTGCCTTTATGGCTTGTTTAGCCCCCCTGTCCCTCCCTGTGAAAAGGGGAATGATATACTTAAGAGAATTGTTGGGGAATCAGATGAGATTATTTGACAAAGTACTCTTTAAATTATAAAGCGTTATATAAACAATGTAGTATTTTTCTTTTGTAGGCTTTAGTGAAAGTTTACTGATAAAAATTTTTTAAAATAGCTAAGTTACAAATTTTAAGTTCCTATTACTAAATCAGGATTAACTACTCATCTATAAAAACTCATTCTATAGAATAACACTTAGTTTTGTCTCATTAGCTTATTATCTCAAGAGCTTAGTATAAATAAGCCACTTAGGATCTTCAAGAAATATTGCCTTTTTAAAAACAGAAGAATGTACTTGAATATTTTTGACTGAACATGTAAGATTATTCAAAATATATTAGGATTTTTTTTCTTTTTTTTTTTTTAGTATTGGTAATTATGTTGTTCTTTATAGGCAGCAGAACTTGCCGAATTTACTGCCAAGATTGCCCTTCTAGAAGAAGCCAAAAAGAAAAAGGAAGAGGAAGCAACCGAGTGGCAACACAAAGTAATCTATTCTTTGTCCACTAATAAGTCAGCAATATACTAACTTTATAGAGATGAATATAAGATTAACATATGTTCAGTACTTTGGGAACACAGAAGAGGTGATTAATTTCCAGGAACGAGCCAGTTTATTGGGGAAACTCATATACGTTTAAGCTGGATATTGAGCAATAAATTTTGGGAAAAGAAAAGATTGAGTACAGTTAGTGACTGAAGAGGTGGTCATTCTAGATAGAAGGGAATTGAATGAGTATAGGAAGTATGGGCAAAAATAATGAATTTGAGGACAGTCAATAAATGACCAAAACATAGAGCGTAGATTTGGAAGTGTTGGTGATGTGCCTGGCAAATTGGATAGTTGAATTGTGGAAAATGGCCATGCTAAGACAAAGTCATGGGGAATGTCTGTAGACACCAGGCTCTCAAAATTTCAAAACATAATTGTAGCATGATCAGGTAAGATTTTATAACAATAACAACAATAATATAAAGGATGTATTGAATATTGGATACTTAAAGAGGTAAAGACCAAAGGTTGTGGCGGTGAAGAAAAAGAGAAATGGAGAGCTGACATTTTGTGGTGCACTGAAAAGGGCAGGATAACCAATTCTTGGATGTTGAGTAGAATTAGAGAGTTACAGTGATGGTGCTGCTGAGATTTCTAATGAGAGTTCTTTGTAGAGGAATCCATCATTGTCAAAAGTGAAAATCAAGCTTCAGTTGAATGTGGGACATATGAGAGTTTAATGTAAACTTTAAAAGACAACTATAATGATTTTTTACACCCCAAAATACAGTTATATATCATAAAGTACAAAAGGAATTACTCACCAGAGTAATTTTTCTTGCCCAGGAGGGATAAGCCATCTGAGAAAATAGTGAAGAAATAAAAGACAAAGTCAGAAAAATGGTTTTAAATGCAGAGCTCCTGATAGGTCCAGCCTACACAGGAACTGGAGCTGACTGACGAGAAAATTGCTCTGTTGGTTTTATTTAAGGGGATACGTCAAAGGCAGGGATATGGTTTCAGATGTAGAGTCTTGCAGTCAACAGGTTGATTGGCATCTTGATAGGCTATACCCATCTCTGAGGTGGTGTGGCTACAACAGGTCACCCCATCTCCAGTGCTGTGTAGGACTTGGCAGAGCTGAATAGGACTGACATGTATCTGGGCGATTTTATCAGCCAGATTGTCACTGGAAGTTTCCAAATATCAGATTTTCCTGTTCAATGGGCTTCCATGCTGATTTAGTCTACATATAATCCAGGGATGGCTCTCAACAGTTACATTTGATGATGTTCTGTAATAAAATGTACTTATTATAGAAAATGTTTTTCTTTAATTTTCTTTGTAGCAGTTTAAATTTCATTGGGAAGTTTTTGATACATTTAAATTTACATATAGGGGCTGGGGATGTGGCTCAAGTGGTAGTGAGCTCGCCTGGCGTGTGTGCGGCCCGGGTTCGATCCTCAGCACCACATACAAACAAAGATGTTGTGTCCACCGAAAACTAAAAAATAAATATTAAAAAATTTTCTCTCTTTCTCTCTTAAAAAAAATAAATAAAATAAATTTACATATAATAGTACAAAAGGAATAAAACTGTTTTATCTTCTTCTTATACTACTTCATTATTACAATTTTATCGTTCCCATTTAGGGATGATTTATGAACTTCAGAGACATAAGCTTTTAAAAATCTCATATTGCAGATACAAGTCCTTTGAACTGTAGAAACTTAGAAAGTGTACACAAGAAATTGCATTCCCACAGATTAGGACAACATTATAAAGCATTAGTGCATATTTTCCTCTTTGTGTGTGTGTGTATATGTGTGAGTGTGTGTTTGTCTGTGTGTGTATATATATATATACACACACACACACACACACACACACACCCATTTATATATTTGAAATGAGATCTTATCATACCTGTAATTTCATTTTAGTGAATTTTTATCTCATCTAAACAGAATTTTTCAGTTTACCCAAAAAATCTTTTAGAGGTAATTTGCTGTGCCAGTGTTCAATTAGGACTTTGCACGCCTGCAGTACTTTTTTGCTCTAAGGCTCTTTTAATGTTGGACAGTCCTTTGTTTTTGATATTGATTTATAGAAGGAACCTGAAGAAATTGCTTCCTCTTGGTGTCATCCAGCTTGTCCTTTTATACCCACTATTTCCCATAACTGAAAGTTAGATCTAGAAGCTTGAGGAATTAAATGCTTTTTGTATAATATATCATAGGTGAGACTTCCATATAACATAGCACACAAGAAGATCACAAAAGTGAGTAAAAGGGGGTGTTATTAATAATTATATAAGATAGCAGTGTAAAGAGGGCTTTTCTAGACAAATCAGGACAATAGAATCAATCAAATCATTGGTGATATTGGGTATTTTATGTTGTTTCATGTCAAAAGATTCTTACTATTTAGTTAACTCACCATTAGTGATTTTAATTGATCATTGGATTAGAGTAATGACAGATTCCTCCATTTTACTCCCATGTGGCTCAAATGTAATCTATTAGCCCTCTGCAAACAAAATAGTCAAACATTTGCATAATAATTTCAGCAGCAGTGGATAATCCTTGCCAGAATTAATGATTTTATTAGGGATTTTAAAACTTTTATTAGGGCTTTTAAAAATTTTTTATTAGAGGTTTGTAAAATAATGTTTTAAAAATTTTATCTCTTCTACCTGCTGGTATACTGTAAAAATAGAGTGTTCATCAGTAAGGACTATTTTCATTACGCTGAGATACAGTTTTTGCTAGAAAGGCAAGATAACTTGATTCTCTTAATTACCACTTTTCAAAGTAAGTTGCTCATGAATTTATTTTTAATGTTTAGGCTTTTGCAGCCCAGGAAGACTTGGAAAAGACCAAAGAAGAGTTAAAAACTGTGATGTCTGCTCCCCCTCCCCCTCCACCACCACCTGTCATTCCTCCAACAGAAAATGAACATGATGAACATGATGAGAACAATGCTGAGGCTAGTGCCGAATTATCGAATGAAGGGGTAATGAACCATAGAAGTGAGGAAGAACGTGTAACGGAAACACAGAAAAATGAGCGCGTAAAGAAACAACTTCAGGTAATTTGTAATTCTATGTACATGTAAAATGTAGTTTATATTTTGTCTATCTTAGATGAATGTATCGAAAAGAACTTAAGATTTTTAGCAATCTTATTAGTGGCCAGTCTTATAATTGGTTGTTTGGCCAATTATTTCATTTCTTCCTTTGTATGACTCTATTAACAAATGTTTGTTAACTAGTTTGTTAGCTTGACCCATTTTAAAAGGTAGAAAATATTCTATTGCTGTGTTGAAATAGTTTTTAAATAGTAAAGTGCACATTGACAAGCATGTCCCAATTAATTCCACTATTATGGACCAATAAAAATATTTTTAAAGTGTACATTGACTATAATATTTAATAAACTACCTTTAAGGTATTATAATCTGAATTAAAAGTTAAGGAAATTTAGAATAAAAAAAATCATGGTTGTAAGTGTGAAAATGAAAGGCCATGAATATTCCTCCCCAAGTACTACCATCACCGTTACAAAAAGTAGAGAAAATGATTTCACAGTGGAAATTTTAACATATTAAAAAGTCAGACTTGGTATATATGTATTTTTGCATCTTTAAACCATTTCCATACATTTTTTAATAGTCTTTTTTTTTTAAATGTAGGCATTGAGTTCAGAATTAGCCCAAGCCAGAGATGAAACCAAGAAAACACAAAATGACGTTCTTCATGCTGAGAATGTTAAAGCAGGCCGTGATAAATACAAGACTCTTCGACAAATTCGGCAAGGCAATACAAAGCAGCGTATTGATGAGTTTGAAGCAATGTGAGAGCTGTTATTTTGCATACATGTTCTTCATAAGCTGAACCACCAACAGAGAAAAGCAGGCCTTTGCAGATGTGATGGAATGCATCCCACCTTGCCAAAGCACTTATACCAGTTTGACTGTGGTGGCTGAAAGACAAATTTAAGGAGAGCTCTTCAACATTAAGGCAGTGTGATATCATGCTCGGTTTTCTTTTTTGTTTGGGCCAGGGGATGGAGAACCACGTTCCATCAATTCTTTTACATTTTTCAGTTTTCATTTTTCTTTTTCTGTTGAACATTCAACACTAATTATCATGACTGACAAATGTGTATGTATGGCTTGATCACTTTGTGCATTTAAAATAATGGTGAACCTTTCAATAAGTGTTTAGATGGAGCACTCAGTTTTCCCTTGCCTTTTTTGTGTTTAACCTATATACATTTCTTCATTCTCTTACATTTTCTCAGTGTGCCCTTCTCATATCCTGCCATTCCCATAGCCATAATTCTGCTATC
Source organism: Marmota marmota marmota (assembly GCF_001458135.2). NCBI lineage: Eukaryota > Metazoa > Chordata > Mammalia > Rodentia > Sciuridae > Marmota > Marmota marmota. The sequence goes on from NW_026000242.1 coordinate 13,762,387, forward strand.
ATACAGGTCATTGGTAGTGTTTAAAATTATGGCAGGGTGAAGAAGTGTTTGGTCACTGTGTAGATGATGACTACAAATCATGAAAAGGATTAGTACATTTAATAGTATAGTGTGTAGCTGATGATAAGGTTTTTAAAGTCCCAATTTAATTACATTATTGGATATTTGTTATTTGCTTACTTAATTACAGTCATTTTTGACAGCTAAATTGATTGGTGTTTCATCTCCTGTAATTTTTGGTGGTTTTCTTTGCTAGTCACTTCACAGAGGTGTAGTTAGTTCCTAGGAGAGGTTATTGATGAAACACTACCTACAAATAAGTTGTCTCAAAAACTTGAAAAGTTTTGTTCTTTCATGAGTTGATTTAGAAAAAAGGATGTCTAATAAAAGAAAGTAAACATTTGTTGGTAATTAATTTTAATCACTAAAAGGAAAATGACCTTTCTGGAAGGGCAGTATATAAAAACATCAGTCCCAGGAAGGGGACAGTAATACTACCTCACTATTACACCTACAATGACTGGTTTCCAACACATGAAATGTGTAAGCTGTATGTTTATTATACATTAAGACAGTCTCAATTATGAAGGAATATTTTTGAGACTTCATTTTCCTTTAGAATATGTGAATGCTAATTTTTTAACTGACTTTTTGTTAAGTTGAACTGTGGGCTCTGATTTGTGTTAAAATTGTAAGATGTCACTGGTATACTATCTTCCTAGAGGGGTGTTATGTCTGAGGAAATGTGTGTCTTTGTGTGTTAGAGTAAGAGATGTTACCTTTGTAGCATATAAAGAATGTCTATACCTTCATTTCTTGATATGATAGTTACATGATCATTTTAGCATTTTTGGTTTCTAAATCACTGTGCTTATTTTTTAAATCTATAACTTAAAAATTAAATTTGGTAATCTTATTTTAGAAATTATAATATTTAGGCTGTTAATTTTAATTATCTTACTAAATAAATTTTCCAAGTTAGAGATATTCTAATATTTTCTTTATTATTAAATGCCTGGATTTGAAGATATGGAAAGCCTTGTTTTCTCTGTGTGGTTCAGCTACTTTGCATTTGGTATTGTGCACTCAAATTTACATTTATTAAAATTGCCATTTTATTAAACATTTTTCATGCACAGTAGATTCAAGTTATGTCTGAAAATATCTCTTGTGCTTTTTTATTTTGCTAATTTTAAAAGGATTAATCTGGGCAGACATTATGAAAAGGAAAGGTTTTGCTTAATATATTTTGAACTTGTAGGACAAAAGATAACTGGTTAACCTTGAAGTGACTGTTGTACAGTGGTGTGCACATGCTTCAAAATCCTATGAAAGAGAATGTTTCTACTTGGTACACTAGAGGAGTAAATGGTAGACCCTACTGTTCATGCTTTGAAAAAATTTTTACTTTTCCAAAGCATTAAAGGAATTGCCATAATAGTAAAAACCTGGATTTCCATTAATTTTTCTAATTTTGAATTGTGTGCACTATCATTGCTACATCAGTTTGTTACAGTGTTGAAAAATTACCAGTTACATTTGCTGTTTATAATCTATTTGTAGATTAGGATTAAAATGGATTTAATCCATTTTTAAAGCTGTGTGGATTTTTTAAAACAGGAACAGCCATTTGCAATATGGATTTTCATAGTGATTAAACCAATATAACTTATCATTAGCAGTTGAGCACATGTTCATATAGTAATGTAAAATACACTAATGAGTATTTGGTAAATTCCAATAGGCTTTTACCATTAGTATATTTTTGTGTTGTACAACTAAGTTACATCTCTAATTTTGGATAATATTCATTGGTTAACAATAAAGTAACAAAAGCTCATGACTTCAAGGTCCACTGTTGTTATTTAACATGAATTTCTTCTATATTTCCTGAAAATCTTAATCCCTATCAGAGCTCTGAATCATTGCATCTTAAAAGTGATAAGTGGACAGGAAGAAGTTTTAAAATCCTTGTAGATTTACTCATTCCCCCAGATTATACTGATATTACTATAGAAATAATTGTGTTTATTCTGTGGAAAAATTAAATTGACTTCTGACAACAAAAGATTATTTAGGATTTTCTGTCATTGGCTTTTAATGTAGAGATTTTTTTTTTCCTTGAGGAAGACAGTTTCTTTGTCAACAATTCATCTCATTATTAAACTTTTGATGTTCTTTAAAGAACTGGATGCTAAGTGTATTTATTTAAGCACATTCTTATTTTAAAGCCATATTACAGAGCAGATAACATAAATGTTTAAGTTACTTGCCTTTTTAAAAGCACCTTACTAATTTTTAACAAATATTTTTTTAAATAAACAATTGGTAAATCTACTCTAAAAAAAACCAGGTGTCTTCTCAATTCATAGTAGTACTTAATTGTACTTTATGTTCTCAAGGGCTGGCAGTGATTTCTTTACTCTGATCTTGTAAGAAAAGAAATTTTTTATGCTTTACACCTTCTTGGTTTTTATTTTTTAAAATACTGGGCATTGAACCCAGGGGCACTTTGCTACTGAGTTACATCCCAGTCTTTTTTTTTTCTTCCTAATTTTTTGAGACAGGGTCTCACTGAGTTGCCGAGGGTGGCCTTGAACTTGTGCTTTGCCTGCCTCAGCGTCCAGAGTTGCTGGGATTACAGGCATATATACCACTGAACCCAGTGAAACTTACTCTTTTTTGATAAGAAAAGTATCTTAATATTAGTGTCATGTATAAAAGAATTCCCCACATGTGATGTCCCAATTTTGATTACCTTGTACGTTCGGGATGTTTTTAGAAATAAAAACAAGATGAACTTTTTAAATTCAAAAGCATCTCGTTGTGTATATGCACAATGAAAACTCACCTTTTTAAAAGTTAGTTTGAATCTGAAGTATGAGGAATTACTAACTATAGCATTAACTGATTTGTAAATCAAAGTGTAGTATTAATAATAAAAATAAGGGAATACATTTCAATGCAGAGATACATTTATAGGCAAATTCCTCTCAAATTTGTTCTAAATGAGCAGAAGAACTTTAACATTTTATATTTTCTTCTTTTTTTTTAAAAGTATCAGAGATAGAACCCATGGGCTTAACCACTGAGCCACATTCCAGTCCTTTTTATTTTTTATTTTGAGACAGGGTCTTGCTAAGTTACTTAGGGCCTCTATAAGTTCCCAAGACTGGCCTGGAACTTGCAATCCTCCTTTCTCAGCCGCCCAAGTTGCTGGGAATACAGGTGTATATCATCATCATGCCTGGCTCTCTTTATTCTTTTAAACTAATGTACCTATCAAATATTCTAATGTAGTTTAACATTTAGATTGAAGGTGTCCTAGCAGATTTTGGAAGCTCAATAGTTTCTGCATATGTTTTGATTACTGCAAAGATATGTCCAGGCAGTTTTGATTTCTTGCATTCTACACTGGTAGGTAGGAAGAATTGGCTTATAACAATGTTCCATGTCAAAGCTCACTACATTCTCATCCTTGGCTTTTCCAACTAAATAATCTTAACTCCCTATTTTTTTCCTAAGAGGACATACTTCTCAATAATATGTCTTCTTTTGAGAATTTAAGAACTGCCATTTTCCCTCTGAAAAAGTTATGACTTCCTGCTTGGTACTTCCTGCTCAGTATTTTGACTTCTTTTAAGCCCCGTAATACAGAGTTTCCTGATTTGGGGAGATATATGTTATATATATTCACACACACGTTTATAAATACATACATACACACATGAATGATATATAATTAAGATCTATGTACAATTATATACTATAGATTATGCTTATGTTTAATGTATAAAAATATACATACACTATATATATTATACATAAACTGCTTTACAAGTTCAAATGTTCCATCATTTCCTGCAAAATTTTAATGTTAAAAGAGTATAACTAAGATAATTACCCCATGACACATCCTTTGAATCCAGTTTTATGTTTGGTTCTGGAGTTCCCTATCTACTCAGTTCCATTTTCTTATTTGATAATAACCTTCATTTAAAATATTTTTATTAATAGTCTGCTACATTTGCCAACTTAGAAGCAAGATTAAAATGACTATTTTGGCAATCTTAAATTAATATTTCAATTTTGATTATATGCATTTATTACAATTTCAAAACAGCAGTGCCACATGTTGATTCATGTTATTTGTATGCCCAGATTCCTCCATGCTTATAGCTAGCCAGTTGCGAAATTTATTTTTATTACTCTATTCTAATTATTTTTTATTTTTATTTAGTCATTTAAAAAATCGGATTAATTTTGATATTTATGCATGTCATAAAGTTTGCTCCTAAAAACAGTGATATTGGCTTTAGTTTCTCATCTTTACTAAAGCAATACAGACAAACGCCCATCTTCCTAGGGGAAATATGGCATCAAAATTTCTGTGGTTATTCATGTTACTGTCTTCAGAAAAATTCCTCCTGAAAAATTGTGGAATTGTTCTTGTACTCATGTCATGATATTCCTTTTAGTTTTTTTCAACTTAAATGTTTTGTCTTGTTTTACATCTAGAAATGCATGTATCTTAAATTATAAAGCAATGTTAATTTAATTATTTTAAACTTTAGCTGCTTTGGATAAAAATTAGAGTTGTGTCATTATTCAGGAAACAATAACATGAGGAAGATCAACTGCAGAAAAGATAATGACTAATAGATAACATAAATAGTATAGGTTTCTCTAGCTTGCCTCTCTGATAAGTTATTTTTAGAGGTCAAATTTTAAACCTGGATTAATAAAGATATTTTTAAAGATAGAAGACCCTAATTTTAAAAGTTTCTTTAACTTTATAGGAAGATTCATTTTATACCCACACTGAAATCTGGTCTAGTAACTAGTAACATCTGTATTAAATATTGAAAAGATAGAGTTAAGAGTTTTCAGTTGAATCTTTATGGGTTTGTTGTTTTACAAAATATGTGTTATATAAAATTTACCATTTTAACCGTTTTTCAAGTGTTCATTGGCATTTAGTATATTCACAGTACGTTGTGTAATCATCACCACCATCCAGAATTTTTTCATCATTTCAACCTGAAACTCTGTACCCGTTAAACAACTCCCCATTTTTTCCTCCTCCCTAGCCCCTGGTAACCACTGTTATGTATTTTCTGTCTCTATGAATTTGAGGTTTCTGAGTACCTCATAAAAGTGATCTCATGTAATATTTGCCCTTTTGTGTCTGGCTTATCTCACTTAACATATTTTCACTTAGCATAATATCCAAGTTGCATGTATCTGAATTTTTTTGAGGCTGAATTGTATACATATATCACATTTTGTTTATCCATTCATCAGTCAGTGGATATTTAGATTGTTTCCACACTTTGACTATTCTAATGCTGCTATGAACATTGGTCTACAAATATCTGTTAGATTCCCTGCTTTCAGATCTTTTGGGTAGATATCTTTTGGGTAGATATGATTGCTGGATCATATGACAAATCTGTGATAATTTTTTGAGGGCCTGCCATGCTGTCTTCCACTGCTGTCTACACTATTTTACACTCACACTGGAATGCACAAGTGTTCTAACTTTTCATATCCCCATCAACACTTGTTATTTCTGAATATTTGTTTGCTTGCTTTTGATGTAGTTATCCTGATGGTAAAGGGGTTTCCCATTTTGATTTGCATTTCCATGTGGCACATTTCCCAAAGCATATAAGATGTTAGGTATCTTTTCATGTGCTTATTGGTCATTTGTATGTATTTGTAGCTGGGATTACAGGTGTGTGCTACCTTGCCTGGATGTCATGTTCTTTAATGAGGGAAAACAGTTTGATGAAGTTATTACTGAAGACAGAGGCAAGGTAGCAGAGATGTTATAGACAGAGGTTAGAGTGTGTAGAACAGAAAATGTGAGTCACTGTGTACTGTTTTAGGATGATAAAACTAGAGTGTGTTGGGCCAGGAATTTGTGGAGCCTTGAATTCTGTGCTGTGGTGGTTTGGTCTGATTTAAGGACAACTGGTGGCTTTGAGAAAGCACAACTACAGAAAGGAAAAATAACACAATCTTACTTGAAATTCTTTCTGTGTAAGATATACTAGAAAATACAGAGGATAAAGAAAGCCTGTAGAACAACTGTATATATTATAATTAGCCCAAAGAAAGGCTGTGGCCAAGGAGATGAATATTACCACCCTTGAGAACTGAAAGGAAATATCTACAAGGAATTTATTATGTTTGCTACATGTATTATTAGTTTTTCTTCTGCTTATTTTCCAAATGACCCCTTTTGGAACACTGTTTCTATTTATCCATGACCTTTTAGGGATGGGTTCTTGGTGAACTAGAAATAGAGACATCTAGGAACAAATGGATTTTATTCTGGATTCTAATTCTCTTATTTTCTTATATTCTAGTTTTGATAACTGATTTCAGAGTTGTGAATCTGATGGTCTTTTTCAGAGCATTTCTCTGGAATCAGATATGGATGCTTTGATTCCAGATCTTGTCTTTACAGAAAATACATATAATAATATACTACCTGGGCTGGGGTTGTGGCTCAGTGGTAGAGTGCTTGACTGGCATGTGTGAGGCACTGGGTTCTATTCTCAGCACCACATATAGATTAAATAAAATAAAGGTCCATTGACAACTAAAAATATTTTTAAAAATACATTGCCTAACTATGGTTAATATCTATGAACTTTTGAATTACTAATTCTTATTTGTAGTTGAAAAGCTGTTTCCTCTGTGGTGCATGTAACTATAGTTCTGTCAATCTTTGTGCTCCCAGATGATCCTAACAATGTGACTAGAAGAAACTTGAAGTTGTTTTGTTGTTGTTGTTGTTGTTACCACCAATTCTCTCAAGTTGCTGCTATGTACCACTGTGCCCAGCTTGAAGGTTTTTTTTTCCAAGAGGTTTTTAGGGTTTAGAAAACCAGTTCTTTCAGATTATTATAAAAGGGGTTTAATCAACTAAACACAGTGAAGATTATCTTAGAACACACATACACAGTTATTTACTGGCTGCAACAACTTTGAACAGCTCATTTTGTCTGAATTTCTATGGGATTTTTAAAAGTTGAGAACTGTATTTGATTCTGCTCATCAACTTAGCTTTTATGCTACAGGAATGATGTGGTTCATCTGCTTATGTCTAAATGATATTGCAAACTTTTTCCTTCCTTTTGCTTGTTTTCCTCAGTTTTAAATGTAGACTAGTTCTCAACTTTTAGGCTATAAAGGCTTTTGAATCTGGGTGGATATAATCTTTGGATAATCTAAGTTACAAACACATAGTTCCTTCTCATTAACTTTGAAATATAATGTCTTACTTTAGTATCTAGAGTAAATGTAGAATTTGCAACATCCTCCCCCATGCTCCACCAGCTCACCATGTTCTACCCACAGGAGTGTCTGGATTATCATAGCCTCCATTCCATTTTCTTGATTTCTTCTCTTGCTCTTTTATAGTTTTTTTTTTTTTTTAAAAACACAGCTTTAAGCACGTAAATCAGATCATATGTTTTCTGCTATATATCCTCCAGAAATTTCCAATCTCAGAGTAAAAGCATATCTTTCTTAATAACCATTCATAGTCTAATATAGTTTGGTCCCCTGTTGTAGCTCTTGGATCTCATCTGCTGATTTCCCCATCTTTGTTAAGTAGAAGTCACACTCTTGTTATGCTTTAAACCAGTCAATCTAACTTCTGTCACCTCCAGGATTTTGCCTGAATGTTACCTCAGTGAGGCCTTCTCTTACTATCTGAGTTAATGTGGTGACTTCCCTCATATCCTACCCATTTCTTTTCTGTTGTTACCACATGCACCATCTGACTACAGAGTACCTGCCCTGTTATTGTTTGTTGTCTGTTTCCTCTGTGGCGGGGGAGGGGGGTGGGGGGGAGGTAAGCTCCAGGAGGCCGGCACTGTACTCTGGGACAGTGATATACACTCAGTGCCTAGAACAGTGTGTGTTATAGACAGCTGCTCACTGTTGGTTAAATGAACAGTTAGTTACATGATTAGGCACTCAGAGGGAAGGCACCTAGACTTGCTGAGGGCCCCAGGAAGACTTCCTGGAAGAGAATATCCCTAAGACAGTCTTTGAGGATGAACTCTTCTTAATCAGGGGGTTAAAGACAGGAAAACTGTCCAGGTAGGAGGAACTATGTATGCACCCAAATCAAGGCACAAGAAGACGGGAGTGTCCTGGAATGCCCAATTTGTATTGAAAACATATGAGTTCTGAAGGTGGTGTCATAAAACACTAGAAGATCATGAGGGGAGGAGGCCTGTGTTAGTTCTTTTTGGATAATTGAGCTTGGATACAGATGGAATGTCATATTGGGTTTCCCCAAAGAAAGAGTAAGTAAAGAAGCAGTTGAGTTCAGTCCAGAACCTTGGTGAGCACCAGCACTGAAGTACTGTCAGGGCCGAGAGGGCATTCCAGGGAGAACTAAAGACAGGCCAGAGGCTCAATAGCCTGTGACCACCAGAGCCATGGGAAAAGCTGTCATGATATTTAAAATGCACACAGGTTTGGGAAACAAGAAAATCATTAGAATTAAAACAGTTATCACTTCACTGTACAGTGTCTCCTGAAATGTGTTTTCCCCAAACCTACACATGAATTCTTATATCCCAAAGAACAGAAAAATGCTCTGTCTAGCAGAGCCCTCTGTTAGCTCCAGATGCCCAAAGCTGATATGCTTTGGTACAAGTCTTATTCTGCACCCCTGCCCAAGTCCACAGGATTATTCCTAATGAAATGAATCTGTTTCCTTATTTACCTTATAGGTTAAATATGCTCCATATGACATTTGAATGATTTCATACATTCAAATAATTTCTTTAATCTGATTAAAGATTTATTATATGTTTGAAGTTAGGCTTTAGAGATTCATAGATAAGTTAAAACATCATCCTTAGTCTAGCTGAGGAGACAGAAGACAAATAATTGTGACCAAAAAAAAAAAAAACAAGAGATACAAAGAGCTAGGGATCAATCAGCCTCTTGCTAACATGGGCAAGGCTGGAGAGGTTAGTGCAGTGGTAAGTTGTTATTCCCACTTCAACCTCGATGTCAGGCTGAGGGAACATCTCAGTTGGATGTACAATTTGGGAGTAACTTCCAGTGCTAGAACCCAGAACTCCAGGTGGTGGAGACTGGTAGGTTTTAGGAAAAAGCCAGCTCTACCACTGTGTATAAGGTGCTACTGAATAATATAGCATGATTGCCTGGAGCTGTGGGTTAGGAAGTTAATTTATAATCTGGGCTACTTTCAGAGACCTCAGGAGAGGTTACTATGAATTCTGGGTGTGCTCTGGCCCTAACCAACCTTGGTGCGGGGGTGGGGGGTGAGGGGGTAAGGGAGGTCCTTCCATTTATTTATCTAAACATTTTAGTACCTAGAGCCTACCAGGTGTGGAGTATTAGTCATCCAGGACATCACAGTGACTAGGCCTTTGCCCTAATGAACTGACCTTCAGAAGGAAAGACACAAAACACCAGCAAACAAAATAATAAGTCACAAATTGTAGTATTAGGTCGAATCGTGAAATTGCCAATATTCAACCATCTTATCAAAGTGATTTTTATATCCATTTAATGCTATGAACAGGAAATAAGACGTAGGAAAAAAGTAAGGATGAAAATCAGGGATCGAAGGTCAGGAAAAGCCTCTGCGAGATAGAGGTATGTATATCTAAGTTGCCACATGAAGGGAAAGAAGGCTATCTCCTCTTCTTCCTCTGTTTAAAACAAGACGGCAAATGCCAGAGGGGTAATGCGAGGTGCGACGGGCTGGGAGTACTTTCTACCCAGGAGTCTCAGACCCCGTCCAAGGGGACGTGCTGTTAGCTCTTACGATGCGGAAGGCCCAGTGTTGCCATACCCTCCGGCCTTCCAAGATAAGCCAGAAAACAGCTTTCAAAGAAAAGCATTCACAGATATTAAGTTGAAACATAACTTTGTGTGAAATCTGCCAAATTTAACATGTCAACTATTTTGAAAAATTTTAAAAAAGCTTTGCGAGCCTGACCAGACACATCTGCTTGCCAGAAGAGGCCCATTAGATACCTTTACAATCTGTTGTAAAGTATTCCAGGCAGAGGGAATGGCATCAGCAAAGACCTTCAGGGCTGGACTTGTTCAAGGAAAAGAAAGGAGCATGTCCAGAGGCAAGTGAACCCAGAGGAGAGTAGTGCAGAAGATGAATTTGGAAGGGGCCAGACCACAAGGAGCTTCCTAAGTCCTGGTAAGACACCTCTAGGGTCTAGGCCAGATGTCTGCTGAGTAGTGTGACCCTGGGAGACAAAAATATTGCTGCCAGAGTTAAGCTAAGAAAAGGTAAATTCAAAGAAGATCGTGGGACAGATGGTGCAGATGTGTAAGGATAGAAGTACAAACTTAGTTGGTCCAGTACTCTTCAGCCATGTACCCTAGAGCCAGACAGGGCTGCATGTACCTGGAAGAAGGAGCACCTTTTCCTAATCCACACAAAGATGTCACAAATCTGCTGGTATCCTTGAAGGTAGGCATATCCTTTCATTTCACAGTTCAGGTAAACAGCCTAAAGACAACCATGGTGGCAGAGTCTGCATTTGGATTCTGGTTTCCTTTGAGGTAGAAGAGTGCATGTCTATGCATATGTGTGTGTGTGTGTGTGTGTGTGTGTGCGCGCGCGCAAAACAAACCACATTTCTAATTTAAAGCCAAAGGAGACATGTTTCCATGCTCTTTGCAAGCTTTCAGTGTCTGCAAAACTCAAAGTGAATGTATCCATTAATTAGAGGCCAAGATGAATATGTCATATCTTAAGTTTAAATTGAATGGAGAGCAAGCAGTGAGCCCAAGCCCAGACCTGTCAGGTGGAACACGGGTCTCATTCAGCTCTTATTGGCTGGGGCTAGTCGGGGGCTCTGCACTGCACAAGAGCAGGGGGACATAGCTCAGATACAAAGTTGAAATGTGTGATTTATTCTTGCAGGGGAGAGAGAGCATCTTTTTATTATCTGTTAAATGCCCCCAAATCCAAAGAAGGATCTGTGCTCAAGAGATCTTAGAAACCTAGAGAAGTGAAGATGGTTGTGGAAAGAAGTAGGCTTTGGGGGGCACAAAGAAAATGTATTATTAATGACGCGAAGTCAACTGAGTCTGGAGGAAATTCAAGAGGTTGTAGATGAGAGGGAAGAAGGCTCTTGTCTGGCAAGTTGAAGCACAAGAAAGGGAGCCAAGAGGAAGGTGGCCTCTGGCTGAGGTCCAAGAGATGAGGTTGGTGTGCCGCACTTTCAGCCAGGATTCCAGTCAGGAAAATGCATTTTTGCCTGTGGAATTAAAATTAACATTTTTAAGAGGAAAGTCACCATGGTTGCCTATATTTTGCTTTTCTAGATTGGTTGATTCTTTGTTATCAAAGTAGAGAAGGATTAGCAAACTACTTATGAAAGGTCCAATTCTAAGTATTTTTTTACTTGGTACCAAATCGTTTCTGCCTCAGCTGCATAACTCTGCAGCTACAGCATAACGGCAGCTACAGGCTGTGTGAACAGGTGAGCAGGCCAGTGCTCCAATGCAACTTCATCTGCAGACACTTACATCTGAATTTCACACGATTTCATTGTCATTGAAGTCTTGATTTTGGGGGAAAAAAGTAAAAAATATTCTTAAATCATTGTCAGTACCCAAACAGGTGGGAAGCCAGATGTGATTGATAAGACAGTTTGCTGACCCCTAAATTCAAGGATTAAAGAAGCAGTCTTGTTCCTCCTAGGGCATGGTTTTCTCAGCTATTTAGAGGTTTGATGTGATCATAGTAGGGTCTTATTTTCTTGCAATGAGGGGATTTTTCGTACACTTTGAAAAAATTTTCAGCAGAAATTTAAACTAGCATGCATCACAATTAGTTAGAGGGCTTTGTTATTTTTTAATTTGTTCTAATTTGTTACATATGACAGTAGAATACATTTTGACACATCATATGTAAATGGAATATAACTCCTCATTCATCTGATTGTACATGATATGTAATCCTATATGCACATAGGGTAATAACATCCAATTTATTCTACTATCCTTCTTACCCCCATTCCCCCTCCCTCCCTTCACTCCCCTCTGTCTAGTCCAATACATCTCTATTCTTCCCTCCCTCTTACTGTGAATTAGCATCCACATATCAGAAAAAAATATTCAGCATTTGGTTCTTTGGGATTGGCTTCTTTCACTTAGCATAATATTCTCCAATTCCATCCATTTACTGTCAAATGCCATAATTTCATTCTTCTTTAAGGCTGAGTAATATTCCATACAGTCAATAGTTACTGTTGAATACCACAGTTTCTTATTCACTCATCTGTTGAAGGACACTTAGGTTGGTTCCACAGTATAGATATTGTGAATTGAGCTGTTATAAACATTGATATGGCTGTGTTACTATAGTATGTTGATTTTAAGTTCTTTGGGTATAAATCAGGCAGTGGGATAGCTGGGTCAATGGTAGTTCCATTCCAAGTTTTCTTAGGAATCTCTGTACTGCTTTTCAGAGTGGTTGCACATTGGAGGGCTTTTTAAACACAGACTTCAGGATAAATTTCTCATTCAGGAAGTGTTGGTGGGGGGCCACAAATTAGTATTTCTGACAGGTGAAGCAATGCTGCCATCTTGGGACCTCACTATGAGAGTCATGATTTAGAGAGATGCGAGCACCCCCTGCCGCGAGATGACACAGCTACTCCTTTTAATCAGTGTCCTACAGTGACTATTGATTTTTCTACAAAGATGGTGTAAGACTTGAAATTCAAATGGTTCAAAGACCAAAGCTCATTGGAACCAAATTCATAACTGCTCCACCTATTAAGTATTTTCCCATCATTTTTTTGTTTGTTTGTTTTAAACATTTAAAAAATAAAGATTGGTTTACAACAGTGTTAGAGAAAGAAATGTGCCTAGGAGAAATAGAAAGGATTATACTATATATACAAAAGAGATACCAATGTATCAGTTTTAAAAATACTCCATTGCCAGTAGCTTTGGTGTTCTTGATTACGTCATCCTTTGCTTTTTTTTACTGTGTTTGTATTCACAAGCAATATAATTTCCAGTCTTGCACACACATGAACCTAACAACTTCATTACACACATACACATATTTTGATGTCTGTAGCTGTGGTTAATTCATTTTCACTGCTGTACATTTACTTATGAATGTACTAAAATTTATCCATTCCCCTACTAGATGTGGATTTTTTTATCTTTTATTTTTATTTTTTGCTACCAGGTATTGGACCCAGGGGCCCTTAACCACTAAGCCACATCTCCAGCCCTTTTTTATTTTTTATTTTGAGACAAGATCTTGCTAAGTTACTTGGGGCCTTGCTAAGTTGCTGCAGTTGGCTTTGAAGTTTTGATCCTCCTGCCTCAGCCTCTGAGGGGCTGGGATTCCACATGCATGTACCACCATGCTCCATCTGTTTTCAGTATTTTAAAGAAATTTATAAACAATAAGATCATAAATACCATTGTCTTTTATTCATATCTACTCCTGCATATGAGCAATACTATTTCTATGGCAGAGCCCAAGGGAGGGGAATTGTCAAGTAGACTATGCCCTTCTCCATCTTTACTAAATAACTATCCAAATATTTCCCAAAATAAGGATTTACCCACACCTTTACCATGCTTGATATTGCTACACTTTTTAATTTCTGCCAATTTGATAGGTTTAACATGGAATCTATTGTGGTTCTAACTTGCATTTTCCTGATTGCTGATGTAGTTGAAAACTTTTCTTATATTTATGAGACTTTCATTGTCTTTGGAATGACTTTTGTTTTTTTTGCCTGATTTCTAGTAGCAAATAGCATATTTCTACTGCTTGTTTACCTCTAATTGATCAGTTCAGAGAATTTCCTCCTGTTCTGGTTACTAATCTTTTGACATTTAAGTGTTTTATAGATGTCTCCTTCCATGTCTTGTCTTTTTGCTTTTTTTAAACCATATCAGGGATTGAATCCAGGGGCACATCCCAGCCCCGCCCCCCGCTTTTTTTTTTTCCTTTTAAGACAGGGTCCAAGTTTCTTAGGTCCTCACTGAGTTGCTCCAGGTTGGCTTTGAATCCTCCTGCCTCATCTGCCTGAGCTGCTGGGATTACAGGTGTGCGCCACTTATGATTTTTTTGATGGATGAAAATTTTAAATTTTCTTTTAGCTTAATTTGTAAATCTGTCTCCATATATTTATGGGGATTAACCCCCATGTGTCTTTAAGACATTCCTCTTCCTCTAGAGATCATAAAGATATTCTCCTATATTTTTATATAAAAGTGTTTGGCTTTTTTCCTAAAAGTTTGGTTATTTTTACATCTAACTCTTTAGCTCAGAAGAACTTTTGTGTATGGTTGATGTACTGATGGCTGCTTTTACCGCTGTCCTCTCCCTATGGGCTGCATCCACTTGGCTCCTTTTCTCTGTTCTGTGACTCCTAGGCATGTGTCCAGCCTGGGGTCAATACCTTTCTGTCTTAGCTACTACTGCCTTAGCTTTTATAGATTTTAAGGGGTTAGTATCTGGTTGAGCTCTCTATAGAAGTTTGTCCACTTTATTTTGATAATAAGCTCCTAACTGGTTTTGGCTCATTGTTCTACATAAATTTTAGACCTAGTTTATATTGTATGAGAAAAAATTTGGAGACTTCTGGTAGAAAATGAACAGATTAGTTGGGAAGAAATTATATCTGTACAATATTAATCATAGTTCTCTCTCTCCATTTATTGATGTCTTCCTTAATGCCTTTAAATTGTTATTTTGCTATCTGTTTAGGAGTTATATTTGAAAACTGTTTCGTGACTAATGTAGAGAAATTTAATTTCTTTTTGTTTGCTTAGCTTAAATTAAGAAAATTTGCCCATTTTTGAAGGTGGTGGTGATGGGGACTCTCGGGATTGAACCCAGGAGAGGATTACCACTGAGCTATGTGCCTACATTTCAGTCCTTATTTTCTAGTTTGAGACAGGGTCTTGCTAAGTTACTGAAGCTGGCCTCAAATTTGCCATCCTCCTGCATCAGTCTCCTGAGTTGCTGGGATTATAGGCATGTGCCATTATCCTTGGCTCAAATTCTAATTTCTTTTCTAATAATTTATAAGTTCTCTTGGGCTTTTCACCCAGTCATCTTCTGCAATAATGAATTTTCAATCTTTCTTCCCTTACTTAAGCTTTTCATTCTTTTTCTTATTGAGTTGACTGTCTGGAACTTCCAGTCTAATGTTGAACACAGGTGCTGTCTCACTTCTGACTTAATAGGTATGCTTCTAACATTATGCCACTAATTACGTTTGTTCTAGGTTTTTGGCACATGACCCTTATCAGATTAATGAAACGTTCTTTTATAAGTATATACTTATTTTTCTAAGAGTTTTTTTTTTTTTTTTTTTTTTTTTTAGTTATTAAGGGAGGTTTTAAAACTTATTAAATGTAACTGCTATGTATATTGAGATAATTGGGTGCTTTAAAAATTTTGTTAACATCCTGATCTGGATATATTTTCTAATGTTAAGCCAAGTTTATGTTCCTGGAATAACTTGATACAACCATGCGCAGCACTCCACAAATCCGGAGCCCTGGGTACTGGGAATATTTTGCCCTCTGGTGTCTATATGTCTCCCCACCTCAATCCCCATCAGTTGTTGCTGTTGAGTAGCTTAATCTCATAGCACCACCTGGTGGCAATCTTTGGAAATTTCTGATTTCTGTCTTGACCTTGTTTTTCTCTTTCAGGGAAATGTATACATGCAGCTTCCTCTTATCACTGCTAACTTCTTTAATTTTGTTTTCTTTCTTGTGCCTTTTATCCACTGTGCTCCCTCATCCTCCTTTATTTAACTCTTCTACGTTTTCTCAGTATATTCATGAAAATCACTTCTTTTTTCCTTTCTTAGCTCTTCCTCTCACAATTTGTCCCTTTATGAATCTAAATCTACTTCAGTAGTGGTTAATCATGGTGAGAGTAGAACTGGCAACTAAAGAAAAAATACAACTGTATAGTTTGATGTAGAATAAAGGGTCCGCTCTGCTAATTTCCCAAATCCTTGAAAATACTTCCCTTTAAAATGTTCTTAAATTTCAAATACTACTTAATCATCTTCTAATTAATTCTACCCAGTTGAACATCAAGCTCAAGTATTCAATTAAAGTTATAAAACTATTAATAAGTCTCATTGTATCTTTGTTCCTTTATTACCAGCTTTCACAAATTTGAGGTTTCTAAAGTATTTTACTAAGCAGACTCAGTTTTTCATTATAGGTTAAACTACTTGGAAACAGAGCCACCATCTGTGACAGTTTTCAGAGGAAAACAAGCCAGCCCAGACATGCTTTTGGTACATAATCTATTCAGAAGACAGAGACTGACTAACTGACTTCTGATTGTTTACCTACTAGTATGGAAAACACTGTAAGCATGATTCTCCCCAGTCCAGGAACTGACAAACCAGTTGGCCAGTCCAGCAGCTTCTTTGTTGCCTTAGTCTTACTTTTGTTTTCTGGTTGGTATCTCTAAGGGCTGCATCTGAGAGCGGCAGATGAATCGACTAAGGAAGACAGAGTGGAGAAAGTGGGGCTCAAATTGTTCTCTGTGGCCCCTGGGATGCCAATGTGGCTACCTGGGAGGTCATTTTGTTTGTCTTAACCCACCCCAGTCCTGTGGCAGGCAGATAGCATATATATTCAAATATAGCAACTACTAATTTCAAAGTAGGCACCATAAAGTACTTTCTTCTGTAAGCCTAGTTGTTACCTGAAGGAAATTCCAGAAGTGCCTTCATTAATCAAGAGAGAACTCGAAATAACATATAAAATCTACTAAAGCACAATACCCTGAAGTTCTGATATTTATGGCTTTGAGACCTGTTCATCTTGTGAAACTGATTGTGAGAGTTGCTACAACTCTTAGGGATATTCTAGCACCTATTTTAAGGAGCAATTTAGTTACTCTTATTTCTATATTCTAATAGTGTAGTTTCAAATGTGAATTTATTAATTTTTTTTTTAAAAAAAAGAGGCTAAAGATTAGGAAAGAGTCTAGTCTGGCAATTTAGTTACCCAGTGGCTCGATGATACTCAGAGGTGTTCCTGGCATTCCAGACTACAGGGCAGGCAGTCCATTACCCACCCCTCCCCTGTTTTATTTTCTTCTGTGTTCTTTTTCCAAATGCTTTCTAACTTTTTGATGTCTCTTTTGAAAGGTGGGGACCCAAGTTGTATGCCTTGTTCCAGATGCGATCTTGCCAAAGCAGTATAAAGCAAATGTAATAGGACGAAGGCTCCCTGACCAGGTAAGTACAACTGGTAGCTGTTGCCAGGGCTAGCCCACCCTCCCAGTAGACCTTCCAGGACACTGGGTCACTCTAGCTAAATGTGATATATTTGCAATAATACTTCAAGATTTGGAATAAGTGTCCATTCCTACAATACTATTTTTTAGATGTTTTTCATGTGACAGGAAAAAAAATGGTTATATGTGTTCACATAATATGGGGGATTTTTAGAAATGATTTGCTTCTTTGGCCTTGAATTTTGGATTGCTCTGAAATGAGGCGAAGGTCATGTTAGAATCTTTGGCATCTCTTAGCACCACCAGCACTTTTTTAAAATCCACTCAAAGGTCTGTGAAAGGCTCATTTTGAAAGGGGTGTAGCTGATTATGAATTTATAATTCAGGTAGTATTTGAACTAAAATCCTTAGTTAAAAGACATTTAAATATTTTTAGTTGTACATGGACACAATACCTTTATTTTATTTATTTACTTTTAACTTTTTATTCTATTTATCTTTATAAATGCTGAGGATCGAACCTAGCGCTTCACATGTGTGAAGTGAGTGCTCTACCACTGAGCCACAACCCCAGCCCTAAAACACATTCTTAATGTTTCATAGATTGCTATGAACAGATTAGCTTCTAATCTTTAAATCTTTATTTCAATGAGGAAATTTCATTTATGTAACACACTCCATTTTTTTTTCCATTTTGTTTGATTAGAAAAATTCCCCAAATTAAAATTCACCTAATGTTTTATAATCGTCCCTCATTGACTTTCATCTGTTATGTTTTTCCTTTTTAGAGTCAATCCTTTGAGTGAGTCAGATTCTGAGCTAGTGTCATCATAAGTAGGAAAAGACAATTTCTGCATGACTCACCAGGAAAGTCAAGCTCAAATGACAGATTTCGAATTATACAGAGATGAATTTATGAAGAGAGCGAGGGAGTTGGCAATTGTCACATCCTTCAGCCTGAAATGTCATGTAGTTGTCAGCCTTGGAAGGGTTACCGGGCTCCTCCATGGTTGATTATAATGTTACTGACCCAAGGAAAAGAAAGGGACTTCTGAGTGTTCTTCTAGTCCTCCTGCCACCCTTAGGCCTTTCCCACGGTGCTGTCATCCTGAGTGGGCCTGTGGGATCATGGTGGTGAGGAATTAGAGGTGACATCTAAAGCCACAGACAAGATAGAGCTGACTGGTTTCTTCAGGATAGCACCCCCTAAGGTCCAGGACCAGATGGTATCCAAATTATTAATCAGCCCTGAGGCTGGTGCAGCCGGTATATTCAGACACAGACTTCTGGCTCTCAATCTTCAGGCCTGTCTTTTTTCAGAGGCTTTAGGCTGATTTTAGTTTACAAGGCCAGGTAGACCTGACCTGTGTGTCCTTTCTCCTGGATTCTTGAAATGTGAAGTAGCCTGAGGCAGGATGGGGAGCTGATATAAAAGGGTAAGCTCATTCTTGGGCACACATGCCCACAGGCTGCTCAACTACTTCTCTTAGGATTCATGTCACAAAGGTTTGTGACTTTGATGTGAACATGTTTATGCTACAACCTTACACCTGCCTCTAATTCTGAAACAATACAAAGTCCACTAGGCTAGACTCTTTTTGAGCCCAAAAGTCATCCTTGCTGGGTGGAGGCCCAAGTAAGGAGTCTGTGGAGTCACCCTTATTCTGTTGCAGCCTGTGGTCATTCCATTCCCCTTCATAGCTCACTGACCAACACCCCTGGGGCCAAATGTTAACTGACAGAACATGGAGAAGGCATTCAGGATCATGCATTTTGCGGTCCCATTCTGGTAATGACTGAGTTTTCTTCTTAGTGACTTTGCTGTCGACTTTCTGTGTCTTCATGCAGGTCCCTGGCAGCTCACACATGGCAAGCGTTAGGATAAGGACATACCAAGACAGCCCTGTTCTGAATGTGTACATTCCTCAAAGTCTGTAATCTCAGCTGGAACTCGATGGACCAGTATTCTCTCAACCAGGATTCTTGCTGATGGTTCTTCTCCTCATCTCTATTGCTGTTGGTTTTCCCTTTCTTGCTCTTTCCAAACCTGTCTTGATTGCCTTTCCTAGGGACAGACCTGAGGAAATGGGCCCGGACTTGGGACTTCTGCCTTGCACCCTGCAGTCCCAAGCCAGCATCCATGGCACCCGTCTTCAAGGCACTGTCCCCCAAATGCCTTCAGACATCAGCTTCTGAGAACCCACTGTTTCTGCATGATTAGCTTGTAAGGAGGAATCTATGGGAGAATTTTCCAAAATTTTCCACTTAAAAAAAAAATGTGTGTGACTTTTTGGCTTCGATCTGAGAGTTAACTCAGTGGTGCACGGCTCTGTTTCCATGTGCACTTGTGTGGAATCTGAAGAAATTGATGCAACACACCCTTTCCTGTCTGGGCTGTTTGTATAATTGTATATAAATGTAGCAATAAATACAGTCTAACATCAATGTGCATCTTACTTTCCATTTGACTCTTCATCCTCATGGTAGGCAGTGACAATTACACTCTCAAGGAATTGGCCTCCTGACTAGTGGGGCCTGCCTGCCCAATCTTAGTTTCTAATCTCCTCTGATTTCACAGTGTTAGTCTGGAGTTGGGCAGTGGTTGGAGAAAGGGTTAAGGAGACTACAGTGGAAGGCCTGGGACATGAAGTGGCATTATTAATTCAAGAGATGGCACTGATCCTGGCATTTCAGGTTTGAATGCCCGAGAACTGAAGCTTAGAGGATTGGGTGAGAGTTTGATATGAGTCAGCTATTTTGATAGTCACTCATGTTCTTTAAGAATGTTTTCTGCTGCAGGTACTCACACAGATATGACAACATGAAACAGAATTTTCCATCTGTCACTAAAGGTTTTCAAGGGTACTAAGTCTGGTTGTTTTAAGGACAATCTCCTCCTACAGGGGACCCGTAAGCAGATAATGCTTTATTTGGCAGATATAATGCTGTTTGTCTAAAGTCAAGGGATATTTATTCAAACTGGTCTCTCACAATTCATTTGAAATCTCTGGTTATCATCATTTGTGTGACTTAAGACCACAATCACATACTCTGTTATGGTTTCTTACCAGACCTTTCCTTAATCATAAGCAAATTTGGCATAAAATTATTCAGTCATGAAGCAGGAAATGCAATGTAGCTGAAAGCTGGAAAGTCCTTCAGCAAGGGTTTGCAGCACTTGAAAGAGTACTTTTTGTGTATTAAATACACACCCACACACTGGAAGAGACTTAAGGAAATCATCTGGTTGAGCCCTCTGAGCCACTGAGCAGACAGTCACCTCTGTTCTTACTTCCACCTGTTAATAGATTCTTCGGAGAACTTGAGCCTCTGGGTCAAAGGATAAAGTCTGTCTTCCACAGCAGAGTCCCACAGGAGGCCACTTTTGAAAACCCTTTCTATGCGTAGCTGTTTCTGGCTGGGACTAGTGATACAAGAAGAAATTATTAGGAAAGAGAAGGGGAAACATATCCGTGGCTTCTGGTTATAGTGTCATAAGAGATAAGCCTAATTAGCGGTAATGCTGAATAATCCACAGTGGCAGGAGATTGAGGATTCTCAGCCTGTGGGTGTTAAAGCTGGGTGTGGGGTGTGGGCTCTGTTACTAATGAGTGGCTGGAACTTGGCTCAGTCACTCCAATTCTTGGGCCTCTGATTCCTCTACTGTAAAATGATATGTTTGGACTGATTTCTACATCTAAATTTACTTCTATTCATAAAGTCCTCCTTTGGGAAGGGTAGCCTATTTTTAATGCTAAAGAGCAAGTCATGAGACAGCAAGAATGGGCAATGAGAAGCAGAAGGGAGTGATAAAAAGACTGCTCATGTTCAGATACTTAAAAATGAATTGTCAAAATAATGACAAGTACCAGGTTGAACTTCTTCCAAGAAAAGAGGACATACTCAGCTCTCACTTTTCACATCCTGCTGGCTGGCTGTCTTTGTGTCTCGCTTCTGCCCAGGACAGAAGGACTTCAGTCTATGCTCGTCATTGGGACAGACAGGTGGAAAGCTGAAGCCTCAGAACAGGAAGCCACTTTCTTCACTCACAAACCACCAGAGCCACCAG
Source organism: Marmota marmota marmota (assembly GCF_001458135.2). Taxonomy (NCBI): domain Eukaryota; kingdom Metazoa; phylum Chordata; class Mammalia; order Rodentia; family Sciuridae; genus Marmota; species Marmota marmota. The sequence goes on from NW_026000242.1 coordinate 13,783,746, forward strand.
ACCAGGTGGGGCCATGCAGAGCATCCTTGGCCCTTAAAACTGCTAGGCTTATGTCCTTGTCAAACTGTCTCCAATTGTCTATGAGCAAAGCTGATCCATATCACAACCAAAGGGGAGGAAAGCTATTCACTTAAATCACAAATAGTCCACATCTGCCCTTAAGGAACACATTCCCCAGCCAGTTTCCCTCCAGTGTAGGTCTGACACTTACCAGCACAACAGCCCTGCCCTGGTGGTTCACTCCTCCCTTTCCAGGGAGATGGGATTTTGGTGAATTTGAAGAGGAGCCTGTACAGCACTTTCCTTCTCTTGAATTTTCCTTTTGGAAGCCAGCTGTCTGCAGGAAGCCCACAGCTCCTCCATGCCATTGTCATACAGAGGCAGGCCAGGCTCCCACAGGGTCAGTATTAGGGAAGAAGCCCGGTTGCTACAAAGCCCACATTTTCCAGCGTGAGTTTTAGCAATGCTCAAGGGGATAGCCTTCACTTGCTTACTCTTTTGCTCTATTTCTCAGTTGACCTAGCACAGTGGTTCTCACTTTCATGTGCATTCGAATCACATGGAAGATTTGTTAAAGAAAAAAACAACAAAAAACAGATGGTTGGGCTCCGTGCCCAAAGATTCTGATTGAGCAGGTCAGGGATGGGGCTCCAGAATCTGCATTTCTAGGGGCTGGGGCTGTAGCTCAGGGGTAGAGCACTTGCCTAGCACATGTGAGGCACTGGGTTCGATCATCAGCACCACATATAAATAAAATAAAGGTACTGTGTCCATCTACAACTAAAAAAACAATCTACATTTCTAGCAAGTTCCCAGGTAAAACTGAGGCTGCTCTATTGGGTACTCCACTTATGATCCAGGAGCACTTGGCTGAGGGAAGGAGTTTTATTTCTTGTTCCCCTCAAACTCCAGAAGCACCAAATGTTCTCAAGGCTGGATGAGTCAGCTGGATGGCCTTTGCTAAACTGGGGCTGGCAAACATTCCTTGGTCGGAATGAGTAACTCTTACAAATCAATATCCTTTTCTAGTTCACAGCCTTGGGGAGAAAGAAATGGTTATGGATTATAGTCATTTTGGTTCTAAGAAGAACACAAGATAAATCAATGCCAGCAGTATGTCAGTCTTGAAATGGTGATTTTATAAAGAGAATCCAAAAGGCACATGAAGCTCTCCTTTGATAAAACCTTATAGAACACAAAGCACAAATAAACATTTAACTGGACTTTTTAATAAAGATGGAGTCAGAGAATTGTATAAATTTTTCTTAGAAATGTAAAAGACAAACATTTGTAGACCAGGGAACAGCATGGGAAATCCTAATAAGTTGTACGTATATCTGTGTAATCAGCAAAAGACAACCAGAGCAGCAAGCCCCCAACTGTCCCCTGGTGTTCTCTCTCAGGCCCTGGGCCCCCCTCCAAGAGTCAGCACCAGTCTGAATCCTAATGGGGTAGGTGTGTTTCATCTGGTTTGTACTTTATATAAGTAATCAAGTTGTTCAGCATGTACTCTTCAGTTCTGCTTCTTTTGCTCAACAAACAAGAATTCCTAAAATTTGCTGTCACCCAATCTGCCTTGTGGCAGACCACATCACACCTTTCTCTGGTCTTTGACATCAGACTGGACGGTGGCGACCCAGCTAGTCCTCTCCACTTCCCAGCCCAGTGTGTCCCAGTGAGGCGACCCTGTGTCTGCACCTGGGCTCCAGCCCCCATGGGAAGTGCCTTTCTTCCCTCTCTCCCTTTCTGTCAATCAGAGGTGAGGCTGCATGCCCAGGCTGATGCTGGCCCACCCACCTGAGGCCCTTTCTTTGCTCTCGTTAGTTTGGGGGAATCTTACCCCCCATTTCCTGAGAGACTTCATGCTCACCTCCTCCCTTGGCTCCACAGTGGCACTGTCCTTTCAGCTCATATTTCAAGGTTAGAACTAGTCACACAATTCCTCCTAGCTTTAAGGCAGTTGGGAAACAGGGAATATTCCATGAGTGTCTGAGTCCATTTCGTGTAGTGTTAGCAGACTAACTGACCTGGGTACGTCATAAAAGTAAAGAGGTTTATTTGGCTTATGCTTGTGGTGGCTGGAGGGTTGAAACATCATGGCTCCAGCTTCCTCATCAGGGTCCCCCAGCTGGGACCCTGACAGAGAAACCAAAAGGGAGTAACTGACACTTTGGGTGGGTGAAACCTACTCTTGCGAGAGCTACATCACTACTTTCCTTAGATGGTGTCCTTATCACTTTCCACTAGGCCCAACCCTTTAAAGTGACACCACCTCAACACTGTCAAATCAAGCCTTAGCACAACCAACATTGGGGGGACAAACTCAAACCATATGCAAACCTTGGCAGTGAGCATTTGTGACTCTGCTACAGTGATCAAACTGACTTATCCGTGAGTTTGGGAGTGCCAGATTGTCCCTCTTGTACTTCTGCTCTTAGACACCCATGCACTCTGGTCCCTCTCCATTATTCTACAGTATGTGCTTTCTGTACACCGAGAGACCCCCCCCCCCCCCCCCC
>NW_026000242.1:13786288-13859681 GCF_001458135.2 Marmota marmota marmota
CCCCCCCCCCCGCCCCCAGGAGACAAGTCTGGAGGACATTTTTGATTGTTAGGATGGTGTGATTCTGGCATCTAGCTGGTAAAATCCAGGGATGTTGGGAAACATCCTACAATGCAAGGATAGTCTCCCATCATAAAGAATTACCCAGCCCTAAACACCAATAGCAGCATGGTTGGGAGCCCTGAGCGCCATTGTCCAGAGAACAGTTTTACCTATGCACAGGTCTTGCCTTGGCTCCATCTAGATTGCACCTGCAGGTGAATACAGTCATGGTGGACCAGGCCAGGCTGCACTATGGACTGTGGCCTGCAGCCCTGGCCCCTTCAGTGTGACAGATGACTAGAAGAAATGAAGTGCAGAAATGACCAGATGAGGGGTGGCAGAGAAAGAAAGAAACCTGAGTGATATTTGCAAACACTTCCCCAGGCTCAAAATACAGAAGGCAGCAGCCAGCTTAGATTCTCACCTAGAGGATTCCTTCCTTCACCCCTGCTGTGGCTGGGTCACAGGGTGCCTGGAAGAGGAACTGGCAGGCCCTAGTGGGTGTGCTCAGGACTGCATACCCTGAAGTCCATGTGTTTCTTTGTCACTGCTTTTTATCTGGTTGGTGATTGAGCCAAGCTGAAGGTGACCTATATTAGCTTCTGTCATTATTTTTCACTGTCCTCACAGTGGACTGTGCTTATGGTCCAAGGGTTGTGCCCAGTATTGGTCTGATGGGCATTCTAACTTTATTGTTTTTCTGCTGTTTGACTTTGGGCCAGTCATTACTCTCTGGACTTTAATTTCTATACCTGTGAAAGAATAAATTGATCTCTATAACATATGTGTTCAATTTTTATTTTGTTTTTCTCCCTAAGTAAAATCTATAGGGCTCAGAACTCATTTTCAGTTCCTTTTGGTTTAAAACAGCAATGTTGCTCAGGTGTCCTGGTACCATGGGGCAGCATGCTCCCCTAGCCCCAAGGGATAGTTATCAGAAAGTGTCCTAAAGGCAGAAATGAAGAGACTTGATACAAATTCTAAGAAACAACTGTGCATGGCAGGGTTAATGGAGGGAATACCAAATGCTATCCATTTACTCTGAAAACATTTATGACCACCCCCTGGGGCCTGGGCACTGCTCTTTGTACCAACTATGCTGGATGAGCAGTTTACAGGGGTCCCTGCCCTTCCTGAGTGCCTCGTGTACCTCCTACTGCACCCAGCACTGAGGCAAGGGTCATGTGGCACCCAGCAGCCTTCACTGGCTGATAACTCCAGGGAGGATGGGTAGATTGGAAGTTGCAGTTTTTTCTTCCAAGCAAGCTGCTAGAGTAGTGAGTCTAGCAGCTGGGTGTCTCTCCCACCCCTTGCCTTCTCTCACACTCTGCCTAAGTTCAGGAGCACGGCAGGATGGTAGAAGGCAGGCTGGGGAAGGACAAGTAGGGGGTGTAAAGTACAGATGCCTGGGATGGAATACTTGTCTCCAAATTATCAGGAGTTGACTGGGCTCTCAACTCCCAAGGCTGCCTCCATCTGAGTCCAAGGTGACTAACTATGTTTGTTTAGGCTGCTGCTAAAACAGGAGCCAGTTTTCTTTTTTCTTTTTTTACTGGAGCCAGTATACATCTGCCTATACATTTGGCCTTGTGTTTTGCACCTTGATAACTTTCTTAGAGAATAAAATCCAGAGCAGTGCAGAGATTAAGCTAAAAAGATTAAGCATTCTATGGGAATCCATGGGATTCTTTTTGAAAGAACAAATTCTGGTTGCTTATTGGAGAATGTATTTGGGGACTTGGAACTGGGAAGATGAGGCCTTAATGTTCCAGAGATAAAAGTCAGGGTGGTGACAGGAATAAATACTTGCTGGGCAGCAGCTCTGGACCAGGTGTGGTACTTCTTAGTGGGGTATTAGTTGTCACTCTGCCACCGGGCAGGGTGGCATGTGGTGGATGGCCATGTGGTAAGATCCTTGCATTGCATCACCCAAGACAAAAACCTAGTTTGATTCTACTTCTGAACTGTCTCTGATTTCTTGCCCCAGTGGGTCCTGCTGTGGGTGGGTCATTGCAGCAACCTCCCTACTGCTGACCCTCCCCTAGTTTGACCATCTTCCTTAAAATTGTGACCCACAATTTGCTTCCTATTTAACATCTTTCATATATTTTGCTGGCCCCAATATTACTTGTTTTCCTGGCCTGATGAAATTAGTGAGGCTGATGCTAGAGGCCAAATTAGAGGGTACACATGTAGTCAGAGCCATCCAATGGAAAATGAAACAATTGTGCTGGCCATAGTAGATGCATCTGGCCCCAGATCAGGCTCATGTGAGACCTTTGTAAAATCTTAGTTACAGATCCCAAATCTAAGCTTTACATGTAGGGGTTGCCTGGCCTCAATGTACCCACAGCCTCTGCTTTGTGAACATCATAATAAGGTCACTCTGAACCTCTCTGTACTCAGAAGATGCTCTATCAATGCCTCCTAGCTTCTGGGCCTGATTTCTTCTGACTTGTATGTTTTTCTGACCCTCAAAAGTAATCAACCTCTTTCCCTATCTGCCCAGAGCCACTGCCAACTGGATGATTTCAGTGTCTCTGAAAACTGCTGCCTGGGAAGAATGAGACAGAATTGAGAATGCTTACTTTTCCAGGTAACTCCCAACCAGGAAGAGAGGGTAGGGTGAGGGAAGGAATGGGCCACAGGGAGGACAACTGCTTGGAGGGGGGCTCTGGGGTTTTTAAGAACCTGTCCCTCACATGCATCCCTGCCCCAGGGGCCAAGAGTCCTCCAGTCCCCACTCACATCTCCCACTGCTCTCGACACAGGCAATAAAGTTGAACTTGAACTAGAGCATGCATTTCGCTCTGCTCCTCTCTTGGCAGTCTTTAACATGTCTAATATGACACAATGTGCTTTGTTCTTATCTTGTTAATTTGGTAACATACATAGCAAACCCATAAATCTCCTCTGGACTTTATTGAATAGCTTTTCACGTAGTTACCAAATTATATTTGCCATCTCCCTTAATCTTTTCACATGCATATTTGCAATAATTATTCAAATGAATGATAATTACATCCTTGAAAAGTACAGAGCAAGAGAGCTTTGAAGGCTGAGACAGTGAGAAAGCCTGAGCCCTGGTGGGCCCCCAATCCCTGAGAGGAGGAAGGGGAGCCCTCTGTGCACTGAGACTGGCTCATTTAAGCCTCTGGACAAGAGAGGGAAATGCATTTAAGCCTTGTATTTCCTATTCTTTCAATGTTCTGTCCCTCATTGAGCTCTCCTGGGGAACTGGGAAGGGAATCTATTTGGTCACCTAATTAAATATTCCTATTTCTAATCTCATGCTGAATTTGTGCAAAGAGAAAGCATGGGGAAATGCAAATGGCAGCTGCTTCAACATAAAAGGTGCTGTTTGCAGTGGGTATTGTCAGGAGATTGAAAGCTAAATGGGCCTTCTCAAAAGACCCGCTGGAAGGGCTCTATGTATGATTGGAAACATTAGAAATAAATGTTCTGCCTTTTACTCTCTGGAACTACAAAGAATTCTCAGACAAGGTCCCAGACTCTAAAACAACCCTCTATCACAGCAGAGAGCCAATCCATCTTGCTTACTGGAAGCACTAAGTGGGGCTTAGCTTTTCCTTGGATCCTGAACACTGTGCCTAGTCAGCGGGCCATCATCAAAGGCTTGGGTCAGGTAGATCTCTGGGTAACCTTTCCTCTAATACAAGTGACATCTGTGTCATGACTGTCCACACATGAAAGCAGAGTGTTAAAAGTATGGATTACTAAAGAAGAGAAATAATACTTCTAATTTTACATTTTATTCAGTCTTCCTCTGCTCCCATGTAAAATTATAGCATTTTTAAGTACGTGCAACTATGATATAACTACATTTTTGTAGAACTCATACTGAGGATAGTCAGGGATCAGTTCTCAGTACTCCAGCTTTGGAAGGTTATGGAGAGAGAATCAACCATGGGTCATCCTTGAGCAAGTGCTTTACCCTTTCTGAGTCACAATTTTCTCATTTGTAAACTAGGGATAATGTTTGTTGCACAGGCTTTGATTTAAATTATGTAACAATATAATACTGGACCTCCGGATATGAGTGGCTTACCTGACAGCTTAATGTCTCCAACTTGGAGAGTGGAAGTTATAAAATAGGAGGAAGTGGTTAAAGACAAAAACAGCTACCCTATGTAAGCTGCTATCTTCCCAGAAATGTGCACTGTCCCCCTGCTCCTTGGCTCTGTGGGTTCTTAGGCTAAGGGACTGACATGCTTTTCTAGAGTTTGTGTGATGTAGGAGTGCAGACAGGTTTGCTGGAATAAAAGTAGAATTCAGAAGGATGTCAGTAATGAAGTCTAGGAATTACTTAGCTGCAAGACTTCTTTTCTGAAATCATTATTGTTATTCCATTTTCTCCTATTATGATACATAGAAAAACTCTTAAACCAAGAAGACCCTGGTGACAGGGTAGCAGGGAAATAGATTCCAAGAATTCCTTGAGCTGGGTGTGGTAGCACAAGCCTGTAATCCTAGTGGCTTGGGAGGCTGAGGAAGGAGGATTCCAAGTTCAAAGCCAGCCTCAGCAACTCAGCAAAGCCCTGAGCAACTTTGTGAGACCAGTTCTCAAACAAATAAAAATAAAAGAAAGAAATTCCTTGAAGGTTAAAATGTTACTCTTTGAAATCCTAAAATCACTTCATTATTAAATATATCAAATTACACTGATTGTCAGAATTCATATTTTACCAGTAATATGAACTTATGAAAATTGTTATGCATTTAGACATCCTTTCATTTACATGACAATGGCTATCATGTAAAAAATATCCCATTACTTATGGAACACACACTATGGATTTGCATGTAAAAGGATTTTAGTAGTTTCAACTCATTTAGTCTTAACAACCCTAGGAGAGGTGGTGAGGGTTTAATTACCCTGTTGAGTGATTTGCCAACTTGCTGACATCAATGGAAGTGGGGTTCCTACTCTGAACTCTTAGGCTGATGATTGTATCTAGAAAGGAATACATTTTTTTTTTTAAAGAGAGAGAGAGAGAGAGAGAGGGAGGAGAGAGAGAGAATTTCAATATTTATTTTTCGGTTTTTCGGTGGACAAATCTTTGTATGTGGTGCTGAGGATCGAACCCAGGCCGCACGCATGCCAGGCGAGCGCGCTACCGCTTGAGCCATATCCCCAGCCCAGGAATACATTTTTAAAAGGTTACTTTAAAAATTTTAAGGGAAACCTTTAAAATGTTAAAAGATTAAGAAAATTCTTTACGTCTTTTCAAACACTAAAGTGAAAACATGAACTCTATAAGGGTACCTGAGGTTGTAGTACAAATGCTAGTAAGTACTTAACTCAAGAAAGGTTCAGGAACAGGTGTTTTGCTTTGAATAAATTCATCATTATAGTTGTGTTTTACAATACTCCTCAAATATTACTTAACTCGTCAATATGTAGTAACCTTTTCTCTTCGGACAACAGTACTAGATGGGGAAGAATAAAGTACTAGCTCTAGTTAACACTGCAACCCAATCTAATGTTATCTTGGATTCTCAGCTCAGCCTCCCAAGTACTTGGAGAGCCTCCCTACCTAACACTTATTTTGGATACGTTGAGTTCTCTGACAAGTCAACATCAATAATCAAGTCTTCTGACAAAGTCAAAATACACTGTATAAATCCATAAGAACCCAGTTAAACAGGTTAAGCTAAGACAATGAAGAAGGAAGAAAAGAGTATCTGATAACGGAAAATAGCAATTTCAGGGAAAAGACAACAAGAAAAGCAAAGGTCTAAAAAGCAATATAGGAGGAAAAAATCTGCTATCTGAAATAAGAAAAGCAAAGGTCTAAAAAGCAATATAGGAGGAAAAAATCTGCTATCTGAAATAATATCTTATGCATTGATAGAACGAGTATATTAAATCATGGAGATCCTTGGAACATCTCATTACTGACAGAAAATTATTAGAACAGTTGGGTAAGGAACATACAGTTTCTGAAATAGCTGGGAGAAAGTGAAAATCCCAGTTTCACTTCAGCAAGAATGGGATAGATGCAGCATTGTATACATTTGCATCTGTTCTTCAATTATCCTCATGCCTACTGCCATCACCATCATCCCATTGGTGACAATAAGCCTGTCAGACAGGCATGAACATCATTTTACAATTGAGTTTCAAAAAGACTATGAAAGATGTTTTGCCCTGATTCTACCTATTGTGTGTGATATAGACATTACCATAGCAACGGGTGCAGGACTGGAATTGGAACACAATCCCAGCAACTGTCTGAAATCTTTTTTAACCTGTGGAGGTATTTCTCAGAAGCAGTACAGTTTCCTACAGTGATTTAGGTTTTTCAGTTTCAACTATCAGAGAACTAAAACTTTCCATTTCTCTTCCTTGAGATCTATTCAGACTATTTTTTTTAAATAGTCAACTTTTGATTATGCAAATTCCAGCCCTACTGCAAGGTGAACTTAAAGGCAGATGTACTGACCCTGGTTCTCTTGAGCCCCAAGCATGTATTGAGGCTTCACATACATTAGTGCTCAAACCTGATGCAGAATTCCAGTACCTATTATCCCGCAAAAGGGGCCTTAGCAATATTTTTTAATCACTTGCCAGCCCTCATAATGAGAAAAAGGACACCAATGTCACCCAACATTTCTTAAAAACTCTATGGACAAGGTCACTATTAACAATCACTCTGTCTTGGCCAGACACCTGATGACACTTCAAAATCACCACATACACACACCTTCGTGACTAACTAGAAAGAAAACACTCTCACCATTTTAAGTTATGACTAGTTGTCTTTGACATTTAATTTCAGTTTTCAGAGGAATTAATTTTGGTGCTAACATTTACATTGACACTGAACATGAGCTTACTTTACAGAATGCTCATAATGTTATTAACCACTGAATGCAGGTAAGCTATGGACTACAGAAGGATAATGCTTTTATTTATTAGCATCTATGCTGCCATATGAGACCAATTTCTCTTCATGAAACAAAAACAAACCACCATAAGAAAAACGAATATTTTAATTTCTCTCCCTCAGTGGCAGAATCATATATCTGTTTATCAAGGATTTCCAGTAGTTCTAATAAATTGCTTTTGGAATTGTAAAAATTCCATTACAGAAACACAGAGGACAGAGATAAATAGAATCATACTGGCTTATCAAATGGTTGCTTTAAACATATTCTTTAACTTACTTTTCCTGTAAGAAAAGTTTGCAGAATCAAATAGGGAATTCCACTATCAGCATACTACTATGGGTTAGAAAACCAAAACTAAAAGGAAAAGATAAGATCAGTAACCTGGTATACTACAACAAAATACTAAGTCTGCAGAAGTTTGCATGTTTGTTACTATTTTACATAAGATAGAAAATTTATAATTTTATGATTTAAAAAAACCAAAGGAAATCGAAAACATATTCTTTATAAAACCAAAACATTACTCTTCGATATCTTTTTCCTTTGAGACATAAGCTGCTTTAGAAAAACAGATGGCCAAGGCTTTAATGGTCAACATTTTTTTCCTGAAATATCCAAGCAGAAAATTTATTACATGATTTAAAAAGTAAAACTTTACAAGTTTTAACTAAATTAAAACATGCAGATATTTTCTCTGCCAAATGGTCAATAGAGAGCCTTAAATTGTTTTTAAATCTAAAGATTATTAGAGAAAAAAGCCACTTCTAATATAATAGTACTATTATAACAGGAACAATAAGTAAGTTCACAGAAAGCATTAAAGAAACAAAAATAGACAAAACAATAAACACTGTTAAAAGGTAGAATTGTATTCCAATTTTAAAATAAAGCATAACTATTTAAGTGAATAGTAACTTTCACATCAATTTAATGTTCTTATGATGCTTTTGCTGAAACACCATGAATGTGAACACTGTGAATGAGGATGCCCAAAAGTGTGTACTTCCAAGGAATTCAGAACTACACATTATCACATTAAGAATATCATTCATCATGGATAGCCCTATGGTGTCTAAAAATCTAAACATTTGGACAGAGAAAGCAGAGATACACTGTTTCTTATAGTCACTTGTAACATTCACATTATAGATCATTATATAGTCACAATTTTTAATTTTACAGAGAAAAACTAAAATGTGAAATTGCAGCCTGTTTATCTTCTTTAAAATCATTTTTAAAGCACAGATCTGTCAATTATTAGAGGCCAAAACTAACAGAAAAAACTGATAAATGCAGTCTTTAAAAATTTTGTAGCTAATTATACGCTAATTTTCAAAATACAATAGTTTTTTTTTTTTTTTTTTTGGTCCAAGAGGCCATTAAAAAACAAAAGATAACGTAAAGAACTCACACTTACCAACAGAAATACAAAGCTCATGAAAAAAATTTCAAGACTTATTATCTTTTTTATAGTTTGTGTGTATGTGTGTTTAAACACAAGAAATATCTAATAAATAATGGTGTGAACATCTTAAAAACATAAATGCATTAAGGTGCTTTAATATGACTGTATCACAATCATCCTTTGAAGAACATCAATAACTATCTGATTTTTCTCTGAATGTCAGATGAAATAAATTATTATTTCTAATATTAACATATATCAGGATTTACTACTCACAGCGTCTGTTTTTCTCCCTCAAAGGCAGGAACCAGGAATGGCCCACAGGGCAAATCTGGCCTGCTGCCTATTTCTGTAAATAAAGTTTTATTGGAACACAGCCAACTCTTTTATTTCCATATTGTCCCTGGTTGTGTTTTTGCTATTAAGATGAAGGTGAGCAGTTTTTTTTTTTTTTTTTTTAAGAGACCATTTGAAAGCTGGGGATGTAGCTCAGTGGTAGAGCACTTGCCTAGCATGTCTATCTCTTTCTCTCCCCCCCCCCCCCCGCGCGCGCACACGAGAGAGAGAGAGAGAGAGAGAGAGAGAGAGAGAGAGAGAGAGTATTTAATTCTCAAAACCTGAATTATTTACTAATTGATTCTTTTTATAGAAAAAGTTTGTCAACACTTGCTCCAGGACATTTTCCTAAACCAAACAAAATAATGCATGCTACTTTGCCTTTATTAACACTCAGCTTTCTCTAATTCTAATATATATGTATATTTTAGCTTGTTTTTATACTTCATCATATTTGTTGGTGGACTGGAAGCTCAACATCACAGATGAATTTTTGTCTTTTGGAACATAAGCATTATCTCTAGCAAAAAAATTGTTTTATTTCAGGTCACTCAGGCACTCTTTATGAATTATTACAGATTAATAAAAAAATGGATGGGCCACGTGCCAACAGAATGGCCAGAAACTGTACATCTTGTTTATCTTGAATAAGGAAGCTGGATAGAAAGAATAATAAGACCAAATATATAAGAGCCATTAAATCAGGCATGAAAAGGCTTAGACTTTTCAAAACACACACATATGCACACACACACAGAAGCATCTTCCCACTTACCATAAAGAACTACAACATAAAGTAGATTTGTTTTATAAATATATTACTGTCTATATACATATAGTTACATCCACAAAACATGTTAAATAATCATGTGTATAATCAATACTACTTTAAGTTTTTTGTGTATTTTAAAATTACACATCTATTAAAATTATCAAAATAATTCTTTAAAAATATCAGGAATAAAACCAGTGAAGAGTTGCTTTCCTTTTAAGTGGTTCTAAATCCTATCATTGGTCATCCAGACCCTAGACTTGGTCATCTACAACTCAGTGAAACAGTTCAATTACAGAAATGTTAGCCATCAAAGGAACCCCCCCCTCCCATTTTTTAATACTTCATAACAAATATGTATGTATGTGTATATGTATATATATAAGACACTCTTCTTTAGTTATATTACATATTCTCGTAAATGCATTTTCATAAAAACACAAAATTCAAGTTTCCACCAGTATCAAATATTTTATACTGGTGAGCATTTCTTTCAATGTTTAAGTTAATGACAAACTCTATCAGGATACAGAGATCATAAAAATGAGACCAAAAATGTCTGCATCACATGCAAGAAAGGAGGAAATACTAAGGGCCAGTATATGGCCAGTTGGATACTATTCCCTCTGGACTAAGACACAGAGACAACAGACTGGCTAATTACTGTATAAAGTACAGTCAACTGACAATTATTCAGGGGCAGAATATTCCAGTCTGAATTCTTTTTTTTTCCCTATTCAGCTGACCATTATTGGCAATTTCACTACTTATTCACACACCTCTTTCTAGTTATTTATTAGCAAGTCTGATAAATAGGGATTATAAATTAGGGAGAAAGTTTTTGCTTAAATGAAGGTTTGCGATCAGCTGTAGATTTAATTTGACAATGGACTGCTTTTAGGTATTACTTAAGATAAATAAGAGTTTGCTATACCCAAAGTCTGCCAATTATCTCATTTTGAAACTCTGAAAGCAACACCGGTGTTTAAAAAAAAATAGGAACAAACTGTCCTTTTGATATAATAAAATGGCTATTTCTTTTTTTAAAATATTTTTTTAGATGTTGATGGACCTTTTTATCATTATTCATTTTTATTATTTATATGCGGTGCTGAGAATTGAACCCAGGGCCTCACACATGCTAGGCAAGTGCTCCGCTGCTGAGCCACAACTCCAGCCCCGAGAAAATGGCTATTTTTTACAAGTAATTATACTGGAAGATTTGTGGGTAGTTCAGGGCTACTCACTTCAGTACAAGTGATGGCAGGGTACATTATTTTCCCAAAACAATCATGACAAATAGCCAGCTAAAAATATTAAAAGGTCAAATTTAAAAAGTTATATCCATTTCACCTAAAATCTCATTTAAAACAATTTAGTAATATTTGGCTATCTTCAAATAATTAAAATGCTACAAAGAAAATGGAAGCAAAACCTATAAGAATAATTTAAAAGTGATTTTTATACTATATAATCTTAGATTATGACTAACATAAAACATACTACACATCTGTAACCCTACTTTTGGCACGCATTTAGCCTCTGTATTTAAACTTGTTCTGTAGATAATGACTGACAAAATCAAGGAAAACAACTTCACAAGTGAGTACGGGTTGCTCAGACACCACTCAAAATGGTCTGTGTGGCGTCACCTGCATTACTTTTGGGTACAGATGCATGCCACACTCACTTCAAACACAACAGCAATAATTGTGTAGAACATCACTTTCCTGAATTAAGTTTGCTGAACATGGTTCAGATTATTGGATATGTCAATAATGCACAATGCCTTTTAGAAGCATTTACTGTATACCCAAATCCTACTTCATGCAACACACAGTGTCACACAAGTAGTGAAAATGTTATCCTAGTCAAAGATGCTTGGACATTATTTTCAGGCAGCATTTTACCTTTATTTTAAGTTCAGACTATATAAGTTTTAGGAGAAAGAAAATGCCAATAAATTTATTTAATATATTTTAATATATAATATAAAACTAAGACAGACACTTTTATTTACCTAAATTGTTACTTTTATTTTCTACCCTATTCTAGACCTCAATTTTACTTTAAAAATTTGTATTTAAATAAGGGATAAAATGTTGCCCAAAAGTCTAATCATAGTTACACATTTGTGTTTTTTACTAGATCTACAAATCAAAATAGTTCTTATAGTTAAAAAGATACAATTTGTATCAACAGTAAAAGGTACTTTCTGGTTTTTCAGGGCTTTACTTCAAACTATGGCATGTAGAATAATCCCAATGACCAGAGCATCCAGGCAGACTGTAGTAATAGATCTGAATGTGTCTGCTACACTAAGTAAAATCCAGAATCTGGAGGGAACAGTCAAGTTATGTCAATCACATGACTGACTGCCACTGACTGCAAAATCTATCTTCTAGTTCATAGAAATGTAACTGCAACAAGCAAAACCCATGACTTTGAAACCAGAAATATCCCTTACTAATACTAGAACAGACTTTAGTCTGTATCTAAAACTACACTATTTGTGGCAAGAGTCTGGCCTTAATAATATAACAGGCCCCCCAAAAAAACTACCTTCAGGAAATGGAAAATATACAGTATCTTACAAAAATTTTAAGTTACCATTTACACTCCTCCATCACCACTTCTATAGTGCAGTATCAATAAATGTTGCATATCCTCAACACATAAAACCACCTCAGGCCAGCCTTGATAAATAGCAGGAAAGCTAGAGTATATTAAATATAAAAGTTGCATTGAGAATAATTAGATTCATTAAAAACAGGCAAGTACTGTGAAAGGGTTATTTATCCAGTATTGTTGTGCCCCCCCAAACAAATAGACAGACATTAAAAATACGGGTTAATGGAAATCGAGGAATTCAATTCCATTCCTACTGTCTAGAAGCACATCATAGCTGGATAACAAAGCTCTAACCTGTAACAGTTACGGCTTTTGCCTTATTCATAAAAAAATAAAAATAAAAAAATGGAAATGATTTTTCCATTGATTGCATCTGCTTTCTTTTAAACTGACCATATTAAGTTAACTAATTCTTAACAGAAAAAATCCAAACAAAAATACAACAGTGAAAAGTGCCATATTGTAAATCATTCTAATATATACTGTTACCCTTTTCAACATAAACCGGTAACTTACATTTTGTCTAAAATATAAAGTCAGTGCTGTAGTATATCTTTGTTTCTATAAATAATGATTATAGCACAAAGAAGCCCACTTTCCCCAAATAAAAATAACTTAAAAAGCTGTAAAAGATTCTAATTAAGCTTCGCTTGAAAAAATAGTTTGCTAGGTCTAGTCAAAGTTTCCACATTCTGAAGGTATTATAATTGCTTGCGATTGATAGATAAACACCAAGTTAATAAAACATGAAACAAAGATAAAAAGTGCTGCATATAAACCCCTGATGCACCAAAGATTAATATCAAAGATCACAGATACATCTATTAAATCAAACTGGAAAATTTTCCAGCCAAGGATATAGCTTTAAAAAGGAAATGTTTAAAAAAAAAGTTTGAATGTAAAGCAATCCCGTGATACTTCCACCAAGTGGGGCTATACATACAGATTCCATGATACAGTATTTCACATAAATGGATACTATATAACCTCCTTGCTGAGAAGGAGATCACATGTGCTATTGTAGCAAACCTCCCTCAGCATTTGAGCTGAACAAAAAACTACTAAACACCACAATGATGCATCATCTTTCAATAACCCAGCTGTGATTTCTCCACTAAAATGGCTGCAGCAAGCTGCTGGGCATCTGTCATGTGAGGATTTCTTTTCATGACAATTCTCACAAGGTCAGGTGGGAAGATGTTGCACAAGTTGATATAAATCTTTTCCCGGTTGTCTTGGTACCTTGGAGGATCTTGTGGTATTCCACAGTATGGTATTCTCCAGGTGGGCTCCTGCTGTTCAGGTAGGCTCTGGAAGGTGAACTGCTCGTAACACGGTGGTGTAGAGTTATCAGGCAAGGAATAAGTCTGCCGATACCCATAGGCATCCATTCTGAAACTCGGCCTATCCCAGCTTCCCAACCCTTCCTGACGGGAGTAAGGCTTTCTTTGTCTTGAAGGAGAACTGTCATAGAGTCTGGAATCAGAAATGCTGTCTATTCTGGTAGCCACTAGGGACCTTCCTAGGTGTGGTGCCTTCGAGTGTGCTGAACTTGGAGGAGAGGGGTAATCACCAGGACAGCTAGACCGGGCACCCACAGCAGGGTGCTGCAGATGCATAGCCAAGTGTGGAAGAGGAGGCTTGTGATGGAACTTTGGTTCTTCATGACTATAACTTTGCACTCTGGTTAAGGGGTCGTGGAAATTCTGCAGGAAAGGCTGGGAATTAAGGCGGCTGTGAGGGTGCATGTGTTGACACTTCAAATTCTCTTCCAGCTGGGGGTCAGGAGAACTGACATAGGATCGGTCATTGTACCCCACATAGGAGTCACTACTCCCGCAGCTCATGCTCCCTTCACTGCTGCAGTCAGAAGCTACAGAACTTATTCTATAGTCTGTGTCTAATGAGAAACGCCTTTCAGGACTTCTTGGGCCTGAGATACTCAGATTTGAATATGCATTTAACATGGAATAATATCCAATGTCAACAGGTGAGTCACATTTTGGATACTGTTCATAAGGCATTGGCGTTCCATGATTTTTGGTTGCCATCATCATTGGAGGATATTGTCCCTGTGGTCTTTGATCCTGAGGTGGGAAATGAACTCCAGATGGAAGGCCATTGCTTAAAGATGTAGTGCTTTGGGGTTTTGCAGTAGAAGTAGCCGGTATACTAACTAAGGAAGGTACAGACCTGGTTTCCAATTTGTTTTTGGTGGGAAGCTTTTCTTCTAGGTCTTGGTAGACTTGAGTCCTTATGCTTGGATCTGATTGCCTCTTTGGAGCACCTCGTTTGACGTCAGAAGTGCTATCAGCCTTTGTGCTACAAGGAACACTGTTGCTTTTCACCAGTCCTCCTTCATTTGCAGTTTTGGCTGCTGTATTTCTAGACATGGCACGAAGTTCATCAGCCACTGACCGCTGAGGCTGACTGCCCCTTTCGGGATGGTAATATTTGCACTTGTGTCCATAGGTACACTTCTTTCCTAAGAAGAGTAAAATTAGTTAGGTAAAGTAGCGTACCATCAGATTCTGAAAAATCAGCATGGCACTAGTATTTTAACTTGTGAAAGAAAGCAGAAATGGGAGATGTGCTAAGTGTTATTTTCTGTTCCATACTCATGAGAAATGTCACTTTTTAGTCTTCATTTCCTTACTAGCAAGAGCAGTAAGAAAGTTGGCCAAATGATTAGTGATGACCTCACAGCTTTTGGCTAATACCACATGTTCTCAACTCACACTTGCCTCTTCTCTTCCAGTGGGATTATATAATCAGGTAGGAAATTCTGTTTAGAAGAATAACTGTGCTGCTATATTATAATAAAGCCATGCTTATCTAATTTGTGTCTAGCTAGATGAATTCTAAATCTTTACCCACCTAAAAACATCGTATAGAATTAACTGAGTTTTCAAACCACATTTTAGTTCATGGCAATTCATATGTATTGAAGCCAAATAGGTAAAAATAATTAAGGGATTTTCTTAAATTTAATTACAATCAAAAGAACCACATATTATGCCATCCAAAATTTTAAATGCTGACTTTTATTAACAAAAGTTTAACAATATATTGTGTTCTAAATATAAATGTTAAGTATTCATAAAGAAAGTTACCATATGGACAAGGCTGCTTTTTGTGTTCAGGAACAATAGGTTTCTTCCTCAGAAAATTATCCAGACTTGGGCCATGTCTGCCAAGAGGGTCATCAGGGGGCATAAACCTAACATGGAGATAGTAAAAAATGATACTTAAATAGGAGGTTGATAATTTAATTCTAAAGATACTGTACAAAGATTTATTTACTCTAAGATAATTTGAAATTTTAATCCAAGTTTTTGATTCAATATTTACAGAGTAAAAAAAATGACAAACACTACACAAATTTCTCCTTTCTTAGAAACTAAAGTAAAATATCTTAAGCTGAACTTGTATGTTTTTTAATTCAAACAAATTTTGAGTCTAGCGTCTTTTAATTTTTTTCTTCTTCTCAAAGGAGTGCTGGGATTTTTTTTTAAGGATTTCAGAAAGTGATTACAACGAAATTTTATGAGAGTTCTGTAAACATCTGTGTTGTGAAGTTGTATGAAGCAGGTGGGGAGTAAGATGGAGCAGCTGAGGAAGGGAGGGGAAGAGAGGGGAATGCAGTGAGAACACAGGGACTTGTTGGACACCAGTTATGTGTCAGATACTTTACATGCAATAATCCCATGAAGTATTAGCTCCATTTTACAGATTAATAAAATTTTCTAATTTAGGTATAAAAGAATTAAGTAATTTTTATCTAGTGTCCCATAACATAGGAAATATTCAATTATGACTGACTGTTCAAAGTCTATTCTCTTCCTATTATAGTAAATGTACTTCTTAGATGAAATGGATAAAAAATCTTAAGGAAGTAAACTTATTATTATTTGGATTGACTGTACGATGGAGAAAAAAATTTATAGTGTGCATGATAAAAAGAAATTATGATTGAAGAATTATACTACTTGTCACGATAATGCTAGAACTTGAAATAAGCCTAAGTAGTTATCTACAAAATAAGAATAATGCAAGTAATGTATGAAATCTTAGGGAAATGACAAAATGGCTGAGTAATAAATAGTTGGCAAAAACAGTGTTGCTATCATGAAAACAATGTATCAACATAAAAGTTAAAAAATAAAAGACCAAGTCACACCAACCACACAATTTTAATACAATTATTTTCCATGCTTTGTCTTTTTTGTTTTGTTTTCTTTTTGTTGCTTTATCTTTTTAACATAAAAATATTTTTCCATGTTTCTTAATAGCTTTCATAATAATAATTATGAACAGATGAATAATATGCCAGTAGGATATGCACTGTAACGTGACTGCTTTCTCTACTGCATCTTTAGTTTCCTTTGACTTCTTGCAATTATAAACAATACAAAAACAAACATACCTGGTCTTTTCTTTTTTCCTCATTATTTATTCCAAGAAATGAGAATATTGGATTGAAAGGGCAAACATATTTTTGAAGCTTCTGCTAAATTTTGCTAAAATGTACATCAGTTTACATGCATCTTTAAAAGCATAAGGCACACACAAAAATATTTTTTGTGAATTAAATAGGTGAGGGGCTGGGGTTGTGGCTCAGTGGTACAGCACTCAGCCTAGCATGTGTGAGGCACTGGGTTCAAGCCTCAGCACCACTTAAAAACAAATAAAAAAATAAAATTATTAAAAAAAGATGAGAAATAAAATACTTTTTAGATTGGTTTGCATTTTTGATTATTCAAAGATGATATTTTTCTTCATATTTATAAATATATTCATTTCTATGTAACATGCTGGTTCATGTCATTTGTCCATTCATCAACTTGTAGACTGTGACTATGACTAGAGTCTTATATTGGTTTTGCAAACTTTAAAAAATCATGCCTTTAGTAAGCTATCAATGCTCTAAGTTGACTTGTGAAAAGTATCTTTTTTAGGGTGAAGATGGGAGTTCTTCACCCTCAGAGTTTAAACTTTCTTGGCCTCAGGTGCTCTGTTAGAAGTTTCAGGGAAGGGCAGGGGCCTGTCGTTCATTTAGAGCCTTCCATTGCACAAGTCTGCAGTTTTTCTGACTACCACTGAGGATCAGTGGGAGATCAGTTGTTGGAAGAAACCTGTCTCAGATCTGGTTACCATAAAATAAAAAGGATTCTTAACAGCTGCCAGGTATGGTTATATTTTCAAGGAAGCAAGAGCATTGGTTTACTTACTTGTCATTGACAAAGGAATACATTAATAACCGCTCATCTATGAACTTCTTCCATTCTGGTTTTTCATTAGCCAAATCCCTGTAGTTATCATTGGACACAATTATACCATCTGACTCAAAAGCAAGCTTCACAATGAACCTGTCATCATAGCACACCACTCGTCTTCCCTGGACTCGCCGGGATGGTGTGAACACCAGGATTTTCTCCTTTTCCAATTTGCGTAAAATTTCCTGATCTGCAAGAATAGTAAGGACAGAATTTGAGGAATACATAAATATATAACATATAGAATGAAAACTTTCATATATTGTGAGTTTTTTAATGAACTGGAATATATGTAATCATTTAATTAGAGATTATGATTCATAGTTGGTAGATGTAGCAAAATTTGTAACTCCCTAGAATATTTTTTTTCCAGGAATTTAAGGCTTTAAGAATAGTAAAACAAAATAAAACAACAAAACCTGATCAGCATAAACCTCAATGTGATTGAGAAAATTTTGATTTTCATTCCATGAAGCTTTTACTAAAAGCCTGCTCTTAGCAAATTTATAGAACAGCTAAGCTATAGAACCAGCAGCATTACTGCTAGAATACAGCTTCTTAGACATTCTGCTACAATGACACTCTAACAAAGCATATGAGTTGGGTTTAAGAGAGAGCAGAAGGTATTTTCCTCCCAAGTTTGTGTATTTTGTAGTTTTTTTTTTTTTGTTGTTGTTGTTTGTTTGTTTTTCTAACTGGTTGGTGTGATGGTAGGAGAATCTGAAAAGCAAGTAGTACATGTAGTAGAGATAGTCAAGGGAAACCTTAAAATATAAAAGAAGCTCAATAAAAAGGAGGCAGAAAGCTCAAGAAAGTTGAAATAAGGTCAGAAATATTGGCTATTATATCTTCTGTGTCCTTTTCTCTGAAATGTGGCAACAAATAGCCAGTTAGTAATTAAAAACAAAAATCTTTTCAACAGACAATTACTACATGCCTACTCTGTGGCATGTGTTGTGCTAGGTATCAAGAACCACCAAGGTTAATGTCATCTCCTCAAAGAGGGCACAGTCTTACTGGATCAGACAAACATGCAAACTGGGTAAGCAAAAGTATAATTGCCATTGCAGAAATATGAGCAGGCTCTACAGGAAGAGGAAATGGAGGAGTGATATGGGTTAGCTCTAATACTGGCATATGAATTGGATGATGGTCTCACAAATGAATTCATTAAGACCAGAACTTGGTTTAAAAAATCAGCAAAGCATTAATGGAAGATATAAGGGTGTTAGAATTAGCAAACCATGGATAAATCTCAGATTCTCTCACTTCTTACATCTGGCAATCATAATCTCATTGAGACTGTTTCTTTATGTCTGCAAATGCAGTGGCAAGCCTATGAGGAGTAACATGAGTTAACATGAGTAAAGGACACCACATGGTGCCTGGCAAATTCTTAATAAACACTGTGCTTTTCAACTTAATAGAGACATGTAATTGTCGGATCTCTTTTAAAAAATCAGAGAAAACCAATTTGAAAGCAAAAGCCCAGACTCAATTATAAAATTCACCATATCACAATTACTGTGTTTCCCTCATAAAGATTTTGGGGACAGGCACCATGTCTCATTTATCTTTGTATCCATTAGCACCAAGCCCATGAAATGAAACATATCAGTAGATGCTCAATAAATACTTATGTAATGAATGAATAAACGAGCTACTTGAAGATGTATACTCTGAAAACTTCCAGTGTATTCACTGTATTATGTCCATGAGTGATCCATGGTACCTCATTATTCAGGAGGGTATTTACTGACATCTGATATTCCTTAAGCCTTGATAAAGACACTGAAGGAATAAATGTGGCAGCCTAATAATCAACACAATCTTGCTTAATTTGAATTTATAGAACAGCTAATGAGGTTGAAGGGACAATTAACTGGATGACACATAAATAATCCTAACTTCAATACAGGTTCAGTATAGCTGGTAAGTTAACATAGATAGTGCTTAGTATTTGTTAAAATAAATGGAAGAAGAGCTGGGTGCAGTGGCAGATGTCTGTAATCCCAGTAGTTCAGGAGACTGAGGCCGGGGATCCCAAGTTCAAAGCCAGCCTCAGCAACTAAGGTAAACCTTGTCTCAAAATAAAAAATAAAAAACAGGCTGGGGATGTGGCTCAGTTGTTAAGTGCCCCTGGGTTCAATCCCTGGTATCATGGGAGGGGACGGGGGGGGGGGNGGGGGGGGGGGGGGGGGGGGGGGGGGGGGGGGGGAGAAGATTGGCAAATGTGCTAGCCTGAATCTCTGAATCTGAAACCTTTAATATATATATATTTTTTGCATTATTTTTGGTGCACTGTGAGCACTGGACTGTTCAATTTATCAGGTGTTACCTGAATGAGGGCTTTAGTCAAGAAAATCATTATATTTGGAGAGAAAACACTTATAAACCTCTAATAACAGTTCTGGCATTTTACTAAGTAAAGTGCATATTGAATTTCAGAGACCTGGTATGCTGGTGTTTTTAAACCAAACTCAGCCACACTTCACATGTATATTATCATTATTCCTTCTTGATTTTTATTCTTTTCCTACTTAAGAAGCCTGCAAGTCATTTATATACTTAAACATTGAGCCAGGCACAGTAGCTGCATGCCTGTTATCATAGAGACTCTGGAGGCTAAGGCAGGAATATTGCAAGTTCAAGGTCAGCCTCAGCAAAGCAGCAAGACCCTGTTTCAAACTAAAAAGTTCTGGGAATGTAGATCAGAGGTAAAATATCCCCAGGTTCAATCCCCAGTACCAAAACATATAAACAACAACCTAAAACCCCAGACCGTTAATGTAAAAGAATATGTCCCCTTAAAATTTCTGCCTAAATATTCCACCTATTATATCAATCAATCCTAATATATGGATTCTTTTAACGAAATTATAATTTTTTTTCTTTTTTTTTTCTATTCAAGATAATATAGCAATGAATATCTTTGGTCATAATCTTTGCCTGTGAGCTCTGCTATTTTTGGGAGGTGGGGTGGGGGCGGGGAATTATTCCTAAAAGATGAACTAGTAGGTCTAAAAATACAGTAGCCACACCCACCCATCCTGGATATGTATATTCCAGGACTCCCAGTGGATCTCTAAAACCACTCTCTATATTCTGCACTTTTCTGTACATACATTCCCACAAAGTTCAGTTTATATATTAGGCCCAGTAAAAATAAATAATTAATAATTAAATAGTATAACTATAACAATATACTGTTAAAGTTATGTTGAACGTGGTTTTTCTCAAAATATTTTATTGTAGTATAGATTTCAGTAACTTAGCATATTGTTAAGTCAAGAACTTTCACCTTTTCACTTAGAAGAATTACTTTACAGCTTCTCTTTAGCATACCCAAATTGGCAGCATAACTCTTGAGCTTTAGGACTTTATTAAGAAAAATAAGGGTTACTTATGCACAAGCACTGCAATAGTCAATCTGATAACCCAAGAAGGCTACCAAGTAAGAAATGGGCGGGCAGCACAAATAGTGTTGATATGCTGAACAATGGGATGTGATTCACGTTCTGGAT
This sequence comes from Marmota marmota marmota, assembly GCF_001458135.2. Classification (NCBI taxonomy): domain Eukaryota; kingdom Metazoa; phylum Chordata; class Mammalia; order Rodentia; family Sciuridae; genus Marmota; species Marmota marmota. The sequence continues at coordinate 13,807,190 of NW_026000242.1, forward strand.
AGGACGGAGCAGGACAGCATTAGATTTCATCACACTAGTCAGAACAGTGCACAAATTAAACAAATTAAACGTAGGAACTGTTTATGCATTCATAACAGAACTGCATGAGCACTTTATGTTAAGAACATGAATTCTTTATTTGTTGCTGTTTTTCTTATATAATTGATGAGTTCTTAAGAAAGTTTCTGCAAAGGTAGAAGCTTTCATTTTTGATGTAATTACATCTATCTTTTCCTTCATAATTACTTCTAAAATTTTTAAATTTAGAAAGGCCTTCTCCCACTCAAAGACTACTTTTAGTCTTTGATGATTTAATTTTTGACAATTACATCTTCAACTACCTGGAATTTATTATTATAGGGAATAAGATAAAAATCTAAACAAGTATTTTTTTTCCAAAGAGTTATTCCAACATCTTTTAGCAGAATTATGCCAGCTCTCATGCCGCAGTCTGGCTGGGCACAATTCAGGAGCCACTTGTCAAAAGAAACTAACTTTATTTTTAGAACCCACACGCCAAACAAAACACCTCCTCAGGAAAAACCCTCAGAGCCCAACTGCCACCACCGGCTTCCCACAAACCTCTCAACCTCCCCCACTCCTCCTGCTCTTGAGGCGGATTGGCTGGGTCGCGTGGGCGGAGCCAAAAAAGTCCCCCAACGAGCAGCTCCATAGAGAAGCCAATCAGCTAGAAGTTGCTGGGGCCCCTTCGGCTGTGGCTCTCAACAACCTCACATTTTTATGTGAGTCCATAGCTTTGGACTTCACCCTTGGCTACCTACACATTTTATCATAATTTGACTATGACTTTAATAATTGTAAATAAAAAGAACATTTAAAGTAATCTACCCCTTTGGGTATATGATAGATGGTCATTTGTTGTTGATTTGAAAAGTTTTATGGTTTCCTTCAGAGTTGCCTCACAGATTTTGTTAATATTAGAGGTGGAAAAAAGGACAGGAAGGGTTGGATGCTTATGTTACAAAGGACATCTCTACCTGAAACTCATACATTTAAAAATTATGAACTAATATAAAGTATGAATATAAATAGTTTATTGAGACTAGTCATTTTCTTCTTGACCAGACAGCATATTCCGTGGTCTTAGAGGTCTTTTTTAACTTGTAACCATTAGAACTTGACTGGCATCTAGTCTAATTTCTTATAGCATATGAGAAAAGTGGGGTTCAGAGGCTCAGTGTGTTGCTCAAGTTCTGTTGCAAGTAAATGGCAAAGGTAGAGAAGGCTTCTTGTCTCAGCATGTCTCTAGAAGTCAGAATTTTAGGGGTTGGGGTTTTGGCTTAGTGGTGGAGTGCTTGCCTAGTATTGGTGAAGCACTGGGTTCAATTCTCAGCACCTCATATAAATAAATAAATAAATAAATAAATAAATAAAATAAAAATAAAGGTATATTGACAACTAAAAAAATATTTTTAAAAAGTCAAAGTTTCCATATAAATGAAAAAAAGTCTTCACTCATGTAGTAAAGATTAGTGTTCAGTTAATTAGATAATTTTCAAACTTGAAAACAATTTTAATGTCCCACATAAGACAACTGCAATCATATAGAATAAACAGAAGTGGATTAAGAATACCTGAGTGTTAAGGGATCTACATAGGTATTATACAGAAGCTAGGAACAAATAGCTGCCTGTAATGAGCTTACCTGTAATGAGAGCATCAGGTCGGGATTGCTCTTTTCTCCAAGCAGGAACAAAAACTGTAATATCTTTATGGCCTCTTTCCAAAAACCAATCCACTGCCAATTTTATTCCTCGGCAGGAAAATACTTCTTTGTTTCCATGGCTGAAAGATTATTTCATAATACTTAAAATACAACAAAACCTAAGTTCAATTAAATTAATTCAAGTTTATAAACAGAAACAACTGCATAATAATAATAACAATATTAGATTTGAAAGTTAAGGTGAAGGCCGAGCTCAGTGGTACATGCTTATAATCCCAGTGGTTTGGAGGCTGGGGCAGGAGGATTTCGAAATCAAAGCCAGGCTCAGCAAAGGCAAGGTGCTAAGCAACTCTGTGAGACCCTATCTCTAAATAAAATATAAAACAGGGTAGTGGTGTGGTGGTGTGGCTCAGTGATTGAGTGCCCGACCCTGAGTTCAATCCCCAGTAGCAAAAAAAAAAAAAAAAAAAAAGGGGGGGGGGGAGACAGTTAAGATAAAGTTGCATTCCTCAGAAAAATTAAGATAACTTAGTTGAAAAATCAAGATCGGTGAGAAAACAATTAGAAAACTGAAGTGATTATTGTGTAGAAAATAAAGAAAAAATAGGTTTCCAAATGTAAAGTTATAAAGATTAACTAGTCAAAAAGTTTACAAGTTCTTTTTGATAAAGAAAAGGCTTCAACCACAGAAAGAATTTTAATCAAATGTAAAAAAGTCACACAGAAAAAGAAATCTGTAAAAAACAGTGAAATAGAATACTTCAGTTTCTAAAAACTTTTCCTTTTTAATAGTTCTTATGTATATTTTTCAATATAATGACTAAGTCATGCACAAAAATTTTTAGGTGACCAATGTAAAATAACACCACATAGTCATGGAAAGGAAAAACACGTTCACAATGCTTTATCTCATATAAAAAAAATACTTTCTATATCCTGTAATGAAAAGATACCTAGTTTCTGTTCAACAATTCTGTGTTGGACAAGGATTAATGATGTCAAAAGGGCATTCAAAATTGGATTAGCAGTCTTAGTGTCTAAAAGAAAATGCCCAACTCAGGAGTCATTCAATAAGTATTTATCTAGCACAAGGTTCTACTTATACATATTAACCAAATAATTAACACTAATTTCAATCTTTTTAAAGAAAGAAGTTTCTGCCTTGAATGTAATTAACTGCATTCTTTACAGCTTAAATTCTGAGGGCTCCCTTTCTTACATATTATTTTATTTTTGGGACAAAGAAGGGCTGAATGAAATTATGTAGGTAAATGCTTCTGTTAACTTTTAATAGACATCAACCATTAGGAAACCCAAGAACCACTAACATGCTGTAATCATTTTCAGTACAAAACAAAAATTGATTCACCTGCGTCATAGATGTTAAAGACTACAAATACATACACAAGAAATTGTGTTTCATGGTTTCACAGACCTGTTTTAATGGCTCAGGGAAAGATTAGAGGTGAAATCAGATTCATTGGAAGTTTCAAAGAATGGCATAAGGAAAGGAAGAGTGTGAGGTCACATTTTCTAGGTAAGAAGGGCTGCCTACTAGCCTGCAAATGCTCCAGAAAAAAGAAACAAAGTGATGTTTGGTTTCATGGAAAATCCTGAAATTTAACCAGTCTCTGAAAAACTATAGAAAATGAAGGTATCTCTTCAGAGAACACATAGAGTGTATTCCTAAATACACTCAACTTGCTAAAACTTTACTATATTTTTGCTTTACTTTATTGTTTTGAAATCTATTATATTATGCTTTGCTAGTAAAATGATGATATTTGTTTTATTGAGAGTTGACAATTGTTTCTGCCTCTAAAGACAGGCATGCATAAGCAATTTCTTCCTGGTGATTTCATTCAATAAGGGTAACTGTCACATTTACTCAATGTACAAATAGAAGATTCCATCTTCTCATTAAAAAACTTTCATAAAATGTGTGAGACACCAGACCATTTACAATCATGGGACACAAATTCTATAGATTCAACAATAGGAAACTGTATCAATTCCAATAATAAATTTTTTCCTCATTATCCTCTCCTCACCCTCCACAAAGCATCACAGGGAGAGAAAAGGAATGAATAAGGATGAAAGGTCGTAAATAGAAACATAAAAAGAGCCTGGATTTCTGAGCAGATGGACCCAAATCTATGTTCAATCTTTGTTATATGAGAAAAAATAATTCCACATTTATGGAAGCAACTGTAGTGCAACTTTCTGTTGTTTGCAGTTGAACACATCCTTAACTTCCACACTAGGCAGACTATAAACCAAAGTAAACTGGCACAGCTCAATCAATACCAGGGAAAAGTACATAGTTTAAGGCAAATACATTTCTAGGGATAAAAAAGCTATTACATAATAGTAAAATCAGAACAATTCACAGGCAACTATGGTAATTATGAACTCATAATCTGTGTCAATAAGGCAAAAGTTCACAGGATTACTAAAAGAAATTAACAAATTCACAATCATACTAATTGACAGGTGAAGCAGAAAACATTAAATAAGAATATAGATAATAGGAACAATCAATTAAAAACTTGATCTAATGGACATATACAAATCCTGCACAAATTCAGGGAATAGAAAATCTTTTTGTGAGCACATCAAAGCTTCATAAAATTGGCTATATACCAGGCTATAGAACAGATTTCAACAGGTATCAGGAATCTGAATCATACATAAAATATCCTTTGACCACAATATGTTACTATGTTACAGATATGAGGTTCTAACAAAAGCAATTTAAAATTTTAACTTTAAAAGATTATTTAATTTGTAATAATAATTAAAGCTAAACAAATCTAAACAAAAAGAACTTTATAGAAAAAATGAAAATTAGAAACTTGTATTAAAGAACACAAGAACTAAAAAAAAGAAACAATATAACATTTTCAGCAGCAGTAAGACCCAATTTATAAAGATGGCTATCAAGTTAACATATATAAGTACATTATAATACCAAACAAATTACAGAGAGAAGTTTTTACAGAACTTGAGAATCTGATCCTAAAATTGATATGGAAAAACAATGAAAACAATGCTGGGGGCTGGAGTTGTGGGCTCAGTGGTAGAGCGCTTGCCTGGCATGTGTGAGGCCCTGGGCTCATTCTCAGCACCGCATATAAATAAATACAAAATAAAAGTAAATAAAAGATCCGCTGACAACTACCAAAAAAAATAAGGTGATGTTACAAATCAAAATTGGAAAAAGATGGACTATTGAACCAATGATACTAGGGCAACTGGCCATTCATATGGAAAAAATGAAACTGTACTTTTAATTCTTTCCATATGCAAAATGTAAGTTGTAGGCAGATCTAAGATTTAAATATGAAAAGAAACATTGTAAAACTTTTAGAAGAAATGAGGAGACATTCACAGTAGGATAGGGAAGTACTTGTTAAATAACACAAACAACCACGTACTATCATAGCTTTGAACATATAAAAGTTCTTTACCCAATACTCCATAATTTATAAAGAAATGTCATATTGGAAAAAGAGACTTGCAATTTGTAGAAACAATCAAAATTCTAATAGTTAGAATAAATTAAATATTCTTTTATATCAAAACCAGTAACCCAGTTTTTTTTCTTTAAGGTAAAAGATATGAACAGTCAATTCACAGAAGAGGAAACCCAAATGACCAATAAACACATGAAAAGATGTTCAATAGTGGAAAAATGCAAATTAAAGTCAAAATGAGACACTCCTTCACACCCATCAGATTGGTAAAAATAAAGTCTGCAAACACCAGATGTTGCCAAGAATGTGTGAAAGTAGGAACTCTTACTGTACAGGTGGGAGTATAAATTGATGTAACTATTTGGGAGAGCAATTTGGCAATACTCTATAAAGTTGAAGGCGTGCTTTCTCTAAAACATAGCAATTCTACATCCGGGTTTAGTAAAACTACACAGTAACCTAAAATTAGATTCAATGCAATTAGCCATTGGCTTTCATCCTCTGCCCAGCCTTGGATTTTTACATGGGATAGGCAAATGTTCCTCACTGCTAAAGGGAAGAGAAAGGCATGCAGGAGGGGTAGGTCCCTGAGTCTCCAAGATTTTCACAGCCAATCCTCCCAGATCAGGAAAAAAAATTAAAAGCTAACTAAGAAATTCCTAAAATGGCGGTTATTTTGGAAGTCCCTGTTAAACACCAAGACCCAGAATTATTCCTACTAAGATTTAAGTCCAAGCAGACAACCACCAGGTGGCTCCAAATTACAGAGGTAATTTGTAGGGGACTTGGACATATCAGGAGAGGTTTGGGGAGACTGAACTTAATCAAATCTTACTGAGGCATGTTGAAAGATGTGATTAATGATATGTGCTAGATATAGTAAAAGGGACAACTATAGGAGGTACTAATGAGAAAATGACAAGAGTTAAGTCTGATAAAAATTATGAAAAACAGGATGTCCAAGTACAATGTTACTGATGCAATTAACTATCTGTTGGCTGTTTATTAAAAAAGAACCCCAGCTTTAATTCTATATAAGAACAAAATTCACAATAACTTTGCAGCCACTTATGGGCTATCTGCATACACTCAGGGATTTTTCTCCCCTGAGTAATGAAATTAGATAATATTATATTTATGAATTAGTATATTCCTTCAGATATCAATTTCTTTTTTAACCTAAAAATTTAGCAATAAGGATGGTTGGTAAACCTTAAGTAAGTTCTTCTGTTGGGTGATTTCATTGGAGGACATTGTGGTTACCTTGAATTAGGTAGAAGACCCTGAATATATGCTAAAAAGTTACCCTCCAACTGTTTTGGTTTAGTGGGATAGGGTTTCTGGGGGAAAATTCCAAATCTTCACAGCAAATTTTGAGTTACTGTTGATCAAAATGGGTAATATGAGCTTGAAGATCTCATCTGACTGTGATACTGGCTAATAGTAGAAAAAATATGAGAAGTCCCGAATGTTGTCAGCAGATCCCTTAAAAAAAAAAAAAAAGCTTATTTTACTCTGCTGTTTGGGACAGGTTCACCTATAAAAACACCACTTTGCAATGGCCAGAGAAAGGGTTGACTGAAGTAGAAAATTTCGTGTATTTACAAAAATTCTTAGAAATACTCAAAAGAATTACTGATGTCTCTGCATCTATTTTATTTCTCAGGAGATAAAAGAAAGAGTAAACTGGACATCCACAAAACAAATTAGGAAAATGGAGGAATAAACTAAGAGGAGATTAAGTTATTTGCCCTTCTATGCTGCTTCTTAGCATCAATCTAGGACCTTGAAGAGTGGGGTGATGAACTTTTGGATGGATGGATGGTTCCCAATGACTAAAGTGTCTGGGGATAACTTTCCCCTTGAAAAAGCAGAACTGCAGTCTTATTAGAATATTCTAATATGGATTTCATCTCTCAGACTCCTTTAAATCCAACATGGAAAACATAGCTAGGGAAGTAGAAATGATGAAGAGGAAGGAACAAGGAGTTTGAAAATGTGCATAAGAGACTGTCCTAGTAGTTAGGTTGGCAAGTGGCTGCACTGGTAACTTGGACAAAAAGGAAAACAAAAGTCAGGACATCAAACAGTTAAAGGAGCCTGAAACTACACTGCCATACAAACCAACTGATTTTTCATCTAGTTGTGAAGAACACCAGTTCTAACCCTTTGAAATTCCACTGATTCAATTACCTTTTATAAGTGATCCAGGACTATCAGAAAAACCATATGATGTGATAAGGGTACATGGGCCCTGTTTCTCAGCTGATATTACCCACCTTAAAATGTTATTTCCAGTGCTCTGGAAAGATCTGCAAAAATCTGCCAAGGGGTCTTTGGCATGTTTTTAGTTTACATGTGAGAATGTGTACTGGCTGCTGCATGGAGTGTTGCTTCTGATTGACTGCCTGACTAGAGAACAGGCATGATGGGAAAAACGATAACCCCCATCACATAGCTGTGCGATGGCTGCAGGAAGCCAACTACCTCCTCCAACATCTCTGATTGTTCCTCATGCCTTTAAAACTCATTGTGAGTCACTACAGATGGCAGTGAAATCTTTCTGCAGGAGGTGATCTGGGGAGAAGTTGCCCTGCTGCTATTGGATAAGTCTTGCATTGATTTTTCCTCAGTTGCTCACTGAGGCATTTTCTAAATTAATGAGGATGGATTTAGAGCAGATTAGAATAGAGTCAGTCTTCTCCACTTTTGTGGCAGTTTTATTACAGGGAATAAAAGCACAAGTGAAGGAGAGGTATTTTAGATGGTAATGACAGACAAGTTTTAAGGTACTGGCAACAGCAATCTAGTTTGGGAGAAAAACTGGAGATAAAAGTGGAAAGACAAAAAGAAACTTAAGACTACAATGTCACCTGCCCAATTAAAATTATGTACAAAGGGAGCAAACCCTTTTGGGGGGCTACCAAGTTCTTCTCTCTTAAGACACCTGCTTCTTTTAAGAGAGAAGACCTCTTAATGAAAAGTCAAAAGGTCACTACTGTTAGAAGCCAGGACATTGGGAAAAGAAACGGTGAAAGACTGAGGGGGATACAAGAGATGCAACCCAACTATGAAGCTTTATCACTCCTCTAGGAGACTCTTCCCCTCAGGAAATAGGACAGGAAGTAACTAGCAAATGGTGCAAACTATTGAGCAAAACTGGCGTAATGGAGGAGCTTCAAAGCTGGGAATGAAACAACCTCATATATTTCAATGTGTTTCCTGCCTTGATCTTTGTCTGTCTTCTTGTGAATACTAGAGTCATGGATTTTGCAATTTCTGCTAACTTTTCTTGTTTTATCCTGGCCATAAAAATAATCTGTTTTCTCTTGACAGTTTATTCTACTTGTACTTTCTCTTCTGAGGTTGCTAAGCAATTAAGAACTGGTTAGAAGAGCATGTCTCTCTCTTGTCCTTAATTTGTGGGAAAGAGACCTGCTGTGTAAACTAAGGACTACCATATAGTTAGTGTACTCCAGAGACAGTATTTTTGGGGCTTCTGAGGAACAAGGTGCTTCTGAATTGGAAGTTGGTGAATATGTGCTCTTTTATACTGATAGTATAAGTATATATAAGTATAGTACATACTATACTTATATATACTTATAAACACTTATATGTAAGTATAGTATATGGAATGCCTTCATGCTATGGGCCAAATTTTGAAAAAAAGAGGCTTTCTAACATTATTGGTAACTACAATGTCACATGAGAAATGAATCATTAATTTGAATCATTACAACTTCCCAAAGAAATTTCTGTATTTCATTGTAGAACTCATGCAGGGTAGCAAGGTGAAATTAATTTGTAGACTAAGCTGTGATAAGGACTACTGAACTTTGAACTGGGTTATCTAGAGCCCAGTTACTTCTATCCAGGGATGGGTACTCATGGTTTCAGACATATGCACACTTCCTTATGATGTAAAAAACTGGAAACTAAGGGGAGCTAATATGAACACAAATTATCTTGGCAAAATTTCTTCATTAGCTTTTATTATTTTGCAAGTTAATTTTTTATCAGAAACCTAATAGGATTATCTTTAATTTATTCATATTGACTACTGTAATATATCTGAAAAGTATATAAATTCTACTTTTCTGTCAAGAAAAAGGCAATTCCATAATAAGTACAAATAAAATAGTATTTGCTATCTCCTGTAAGACCATAAATAACTGCTACTATACAATTAAAATATGCTTGCTTATTAATGTCAACATATTAGTCACTTACAATGGTTAATAGATGATAAAGGTGCATTTGGTAAGGCTGAGAAAAATTCAAGGAACCACATATTTTAATGCAATCTGTTTCATTCTGTGATCTAGAAGATGGGAAAGCTGGGCCAACCACTCTATCTGCCTTTTCTAGAAAATGTAATTTCACGTATTACATTTTATTCAGTTATATATACAGATATCATTAACTAGGTGAATTGCAGGACAGGAAGTGTTATCTTAGAATTAAAATGTTATCTACTAGTGGTAGATGTGAAGAAAAACAGAAAAACATGGAGAAAACTAAAAAAGGAATGAAGGCATCTATTAAAGGAGACTGCCTCTTTTAATACTTTATGTGGCCTTGACAGGGGTGAGGGTAAGGGGGAGAACAAAGGTGTCTTATCAATTATCTTTTTTTTCATCAAATTTCATTTTATTACAGTTTCCATATAATGTTTTAAAGAGCTTTGGAAATTATAGGTGATTTTTTTGCTTCTTTATTGTCTAAAATTTACGTAATTTTATTTATATGATCTAAGAAAAGTTATTCCTAAAAAGTAAGTCCTTTTCACAGCATCTATAACCTAATTTTAAAAACTGTATCTAGAATAGCACGTTTTAATATTCCAAATAGAGATGGCTTTTCAATAGTAGACTGACAGTGAAAATAACATACCCTCTAGAATTAGACATTATGTAATCTCTTAAGTCTTTTCTTTACCACATTTCTGTGACTTTAGGCAATTTCTTACCCAAATCTCTATTCCTCATATTCAAAATGAGGATAATCCTATCTGCCTTATAGGATTGTAAGAACTGAACAAGTAATATACAAAAAAACCTAGCAAAGTATCCAACATTAAGAAACATTATTATATACAACCAGAGATATGAAAAAATGTGCTCTTTATGTGTAATATGAATTGTAATGCATTCTGCTGTCATATAAATAAAAAAACAAAAATAAATAAATAAAAATATATTAACATCTGGGCATGGTGGCCCCCAGTACCCAAATAAATAAATAAAAAACATCAACAGCTTGTTCTTATAATACCAGTGATTTTTCATGTGAATTTTTAGTATTTTTATAGTGAATAGTGTAATAAATCGCATTATCTTTTATTCTTATATTAAAATTCCTGCTCATTTATTTTTATTTATTTATTTTATTTTTTCCTCCTCATTTCTTTATCCTCAAATTATTTGCTGGGCATCTCTTTTGTACATTATTCTGACATCTGTGCCAGAAAACAATATTTTATTTAAAAGAAAAAAAAACATTATTTCTTAATGTTTAGAAAATAGTAAAATGCTTGGTTTGGAATAAAAATGAAACCAATAGGGGGCTGGGGTTGTGGCTCAGTGGTAGAGCACTCGCCTAACATGCATGAGGCACTGGGTTCGATGCTCAGCACCGCATAAGTATAAAATAAAGATATTGTGTACGCCTATAAGTAAAAAATAAAAATTAAAAAAAAAATGAAACCAATAAAATAAATCTCTGTTTAATAGCTTTACTTTCACCAGAAAGTAAACTATCTTGTAGGGCAATATGGTTGATGTGTGGAGATCGTTAAACAGTTTTAGTTTTCAAAAGAAACCACCGAAAGATTATGGTAGTTTGTAGGCTTAAAAAGAAAACAAAGTTCTTTTTAATAAACCTCTGTTTATTTCATCTATTTAAATAAAAATTTGACCTATAAGTTTGATATATTCTAAAATGTACCTCTCTATATGATACTGTCCACAGGAGAATGAAATATAACTATAAAACTTCAAAGATTTAATAAGTCATTATATTAAGCCACCTATCATGATGACACAAGTAGCAGAGTTTGTCAGTAAAGTGCCTAGAATGAAACATAAAGTAAAAAGTGTCAGTTTAATCAAGTTCAGATATAAACAATTAAGGAAAGTCACAGCAGCTGGAAACAGTGATGCATAGTGGTGCATGCCTGTAATCTCAAGCAACTAGGGAGGCTGAGGCAGGAGGGTCAAAAGTTTGAGGCCAGCCTCAGTAACTTAGCAAGACCCCATCTCAAAAATAAATAAAAAAATAAAACAGGGAAAAGGTACACTGAATGCTATTGATAAAATGATAGTAATATAATATTAAAAAGTATTTAATGACAGTAAAGCACAGGTGCTCTTCAAATATTCGTTGAATTATTATTTTTCTTCAGTTTTTAGGTCTGATAATAAAGAAAGCATTTTGTGTATAAAAAGTGGTTTTAAGACCTCACAAATGCATTTTTCAATGTTAATAATTTTGAAAAAGAAATTCTCTTACACCTATCCTATGTGCCTTAAGCAGAGAGAAAGGGTACAGAAAGCTGGCTACCACCTTCAACATGGAAATAAGGAAATATGATAACATTTTATTTTCTGTCATTGGAATTCATACTGTATTTGAGAACCTATACTTATTTCCATGTTGCTGACTCATGGGCATCTAGAGTATTTTCTCTGGAATTGAAGGCTCATAGTCATTCATTTATTTATTTAGGCATGCCTATTTTGTTGCTTTTACAGCTACTCAACTTCATTGTCTCTGACATCTTATCCAATATTCCAAGATCACTGTGAAGTTAAATCTAGTTCTCAGAAAGCTAAATACTAAACAGACCATCAGAACAATAAATTCATGTCATTACAGATAATTTAAATCAATTTTATCAAGTCATGTTCCAAACAGAAATTTCATGGTATGGCACAGATTTTTCTTCACCCAGATCCAAGTAGGTCACTGGCTTGATGTTGACAAGGAAAACATATCTGAGTATTTTTATTGTTAATAAAAATATCCTATTATCAAAAGTAGAAAACATGGACTCTGATTATGTTTTCCCATTTCTTATTATTGGTAACACTACTCAGGTGAAGGTCTGTGATCAACATTATTCACATGCAATAGGATTACTAAGGTAATGGTTTCCTTGATTAAAATTTAAATAAGCACATTTTGGAAAGTTGATTGCCCACTGGTCTAATAAAATATGTGATACTGATGATAATCAGAATTATGTACTTAAACAAGTTATAAAGGGGTATAATGAAATGTAACTAATATTGCGTTTGTCAGACTCTACACTGAAATAATTAAGTAACAAAAAGAAAAACTTGTTTTGGGGCTGGGCTGTGGCTCAGTGGTAAAGCGCTCGCCTAGCATGTGTGAGGCACTGGGTTTGATCCTCAGCACCACATAAATAAATAAAATAAAGGTATTGTGTCCAACTACAACTAAATATAAATGAATAGATAAATAAATAAATAAATAAATATAAAACTTAGTTTTGGTTCTATTCATAGCCTCTAAATATTTTCTTTAAACCAGTAAGAGAAATGGGGCAATGCTAACTAACCTGTAAGTAATATCTGTGATAGCCACGTATAGGGAAATAAACTGTCCTTTAATGCTACTTGTAGTAAATTGGGGCTCAAAAATCATTACAATGAAAGATATACATAATTTGAACCATATATATATATGTAATTTTAAGTTACTTAGCATAGCACATTACTAAAAAATAAAAGCCAGTTGAAATTACTTTTAGTATATATTTCACTTAACATCAAATTATTTTAACATGTAATCAACATAAAAGTTATTGAAATTGTTTGTTTTTGTACTAAATCCTTAAAATCTGGCATGTGTTTTACATTTACTACATATTTGGACTTGACAAATTTCATCAAGAATTCAATAATCACTTATAGCTAGTGGTTACTATACTGGGTCATGCAGGTATATACTGCACTTAATATAGTTTTGCTCAGGAAGCCAAAAACAAGTTTGAATGAAATCTAGCAATTTTTAGTTTCTCCTGTAATTTACACCAAATACTTGGACTAGGTGTGCAGGATGATTTTATTCACTAGAAGTCAGTGCTACACTGAGTAAACCAAAGAAATAAAGATAAACTTTAGAAACTAGGCAAGATGGCCTTAAATACTGATATTTAAATTTAAGAGTTCTCAAGTTCATGTACCTTCACAAAACAGATTAGGTATATGAAAGGCTTTGTGCTTTTTAAAAGATGAATCAGAAGCTTAAATCCTGATTATACAGATTCCTAAATTCTATATTTTATAAATATGTGGGCTTACTTAGATCACTATTTTTGATATGAAGGAAAGTTATTATAACTTCTGCATATTGTCTGTCATATTCTAACTTTAAAAACTTTCATCTGATTTGTGTTCAAACCTTAAGAAAATTACTTTAATGATTCACCTGAAGTGCTTTTCTACATCCCAGCGGATGTGTAGCTTTATATTAACACCAGCTCCAACATGAGTCTTTTTGGTGGGCTGAGTATAAACTTTCAGGCAAATGGCCAGTTTATTTCTCTGTTCTATGCCATTTCACTGGCATATAAAAGTAATCATACTTTCAGTGCATCTTTTCTTAGGAGTTGTCTACAGTTTTTAACCTTTGTATATATATTTCAACTAGGTCTTCTTGTCTCCAGTCTAACTGATCAAATCCATGCTCTAAATTTCTCTAAAAATGATCTTTCCTAAAAGCAAATTTTTCTATGCCACTCTGATTAAATTCTTCTGGTGATTCTCTATCACTTAGAGAGATAATATAAGATAGATCCTATTGGCAAAAAATAGTCACATGAATTATTAGCAAACAAAATATTTATCCTAATATTCTGCACAAACATGCACCCAGAAGGCCTACCAATAGTCAGGAGACTTAATCTAACCCCAGAAGCCAAGGTTCAAAGACCAAGATAGAAACCTTGCAATGATAGGGTGTGGGATAGTTGTTTCCTCAAATCAAGAGTAGAAGAAGGGCTAGGGATATAGCTCAGTTGGTAGAGTGTTTGCCTTGCATGCATAAGGCCCTGGGTTCACTTCCCCACACTACATTCAACTACATAATCTGTACTTCCACCACAAATGTGTAGGCAGTGATGAGGCTTTTTTTTTTTTTATCCCCATTCTTATTTTACATAAAATTTGGAAGAAGTTGAAGGAGAATATGGAGATCTAGTTAATTTTAATGCAATTATATGACTAGGTCATGGAAGCATATTGAAGAAATCAAACACTTTTAGGATTAAAGGGCTACAACATCAATTTATATTCCTACCCCTAATGGCTCACAAGATGGTACTTTCTTAATGACAAGACAAGTCAAACCTAAAACCACAGGGAAATTTTAAAAGCACTTGATTTTTTGAAAGAAAATATATGAAATTTAAACTAATGAGTACATGTGGGTAGAAACTAATTCTATATTCCACTGCTGGGCTATCCCAAGTTTAATGGAATCACAGATTTTGAAGAGCAGTGAAGCTACCTGGAGGAAATAATCACAATATCATGAAGAATTTAATTTTGGCAATATGATAACTATTAAGCATGTTTTGCTTCTGTATCTTTATATCAGAAGTACAAAGTTCTTGGCATATCTATAGTATGAAGATTCTGCTCTATTAAGGAAAGAAACTTGTTTAAGGAAGATAGCCTATCTGCCAAATTAATGAAATGTTTTTTCTCTTAGGCATTCAAATTAGCTGCTGCCTTTTGTCAGAATTTGTTAGTCTACCTCCACTAAATACAAATTCTATTCTGTTCCATATTTGAGAAACCCAAGCACTTCTTGAATTCCCAACATTTTATATGTAAGTTCAGGGCTTTATCTAAATAGTTTCCTCTCTTTTCTAGTTTTGCACAATTATGTCCTTGCTGATTCTATATCTAGCAGTGAATTGGCTATCACAAATATGCTAGACCAAATTGCAGGTATTGTCAATTTTTGGTGAATTGCTTATTCAAAAAACTATCGGTTTACCAGTGTGACACATTTTTAAAAAGATGCTAATAGAGCCCAGCATGGTGGCTCATGTCTGTAATCCCAGCACTGTGGTCCAGAAGGCTAAGGTAGGAGAATTGCAGAGTTCAAAGCCATCCTCAGCAATTTAGCCAGGCCCTAAGCAACTTAGTGAGACTCTGCTTCTAAACAAAAGAGAAAAAGAGCTGGGGTTGTGGCTCGGTGCTTAAGTGCCCCTGGGTTCAATCCCTGTTACCAATCAACCAACCAATAAATGACATTAATACATGATACTGATGAGAAGCATGTTCCCTAAGGCAACGTAAGATCCCTGCAATTTTGGGACCTATGCTGTTTATGTATTCTGGGGATAATTCTGGAGTCCACCTAGCTTTAAGAGCCCGAGTCTCTTTTATAACACTGCAGAAATCATCATTGAAAACAATGGTGATACAAACCTTAAGTAAAAATTGAAATATACCACTTATAGTTCATAAGAATGAGATGGACTATTAACTCACTAAGCTTGTTAAATGTTGATTAACATTTAACTAAATTTTTGTTATATTTGTTACTATATTCTGCATTTGGAAATTAGCTCTTTAATGTAATAATAAGTATATTTTATTGAGTGCCTATTACATGCCAAGCATTTGGTATTAATCATCTGTAATCCTAATAAAGTTGCAAAACAAGGATATCCCTTTTTATACCTTTGAAAACATAGGCTGGAGAGTTTAAACAATCTGAGAAACACAAGATAATATGCAGAGAATTAAATGTATTTTAAAAATACTATTTTGTAATTGTAATAAAATGTTGCTGCCTTCCAACTTTTAATTTATATCTTAATACTCATGCATATCAATTTTATGGTTAGCATTTAAATGAAAATAAAATCTATCATATATCTGTTTGGGAGACAGAAAAGAAAATAGTACTTTGTTCTAAACTTACTCCAGATTTACTTATCATATATAATCTACTGTATGTGTAATCTATTTTTGTATGTATAAATTTATTATATATTTAAAATATAGGTTTGCTAAGCTTATCATAAATAGAAAATTAATTTCAAAAGTATATTATATTTATGCAACATGAAATGGATAAAATTCTGTATTTTTGTTACATTAAGATTTGGGACCTGAAGTATATATAAATGACTTTGTTACCTTATAAATGGCATAATGTAAAAAGCTCACTATACATTTTCATGAGTTCTAGCACTTTCAAAATTATGGACATGGTGCAACATTTTATTGTGACTTGACACTATAATGCTGCTATAATAAAACTTTCCTGTCAACTACTTCTCTCATGAGATGCCTAAGGCTCTCCAGTTTAAGTGTCAGATTAAAATATACTATGTAAAGAAGAAATGAATCTGCATAGTCCTATCTGTATAACAAAGGACACAGAATGAAGCCAAAATAACAGGGGAGTAGAGGTTGTTTTCATAATTACATAAGAAAGGTTGTTTGAAATGTTTTAATTATGCCATCTACTTTTTTTTTTTTAGTAGATGAAAGATTGTAGCCTAATTTATTATAGCTGAATATTATCACTGAGATTTTTCTGAGTATATTCTCTCTTCAAATGTACATAATGTTTTATTTTTTTTTTAATTTTTTATTGTTGGCTGTTCAAAACATTACATAGTTCTTGATATATCATATTTCACACTTTGATTCAAGTGGGTTATGAACTCCCATTTTTACCCCATATACAGATTGCAGAATCACATCAGTTACACATCCATTGATTTACATATGGCCATACTAGTGTCTGTTGTGTTCTGCTGCCTTTCCTATCCTCTACTATCCCCCCTCCCCTCCCCTCTTCTCTCTCTGCCCCCTCTACTGACATTCATTTGTCCCCCTTGTATTATTTTTCCCTTTCCCCTCACTTCCTCTTGTATGTACTTTTGTATAACTCTGAGGTCTCCTTCCATTTCCAAGCAATTTCCCTTCTCTCTCCCTTTCCCTCCCAACTCTCATCCCTGTTTAATGTTAATCTTCTTCTCATGCTCTTCGACCCTACTCTGTTCTTAGTTACTCTCCTTATATCAAAGAAGACATTTGGCATTTGTTTTTTAGGGATTGGCTAGCTTCACTTAGCATAATCTGCTCTAATGCCATCCATTTCCCTGCAAATTCTATGATTTTGTCATTTTTTTAATGCAGAGTAATACTCCATTGTGTATAAATGCCACATTTTTTTTTTATCCATTCATCTATTGAAGGGCATCTAGGTTGGTTCCACAGTCTTGCTATTGTGAATTGTGCTGCTATGAACATCGATGTAGCAGTGTCCCTGTAGCATGCTCTTTTTAGGTCTTTAGGGAATAGACTGAGAAGGGGAATAGCTGGGTCAAATGGTGGCTCCCTTCCCAGCTTTCCAAGAAATCTCCATACTGCTTTCCAAATTGGCNTCACACTTCAGAAAGAGCCCTAATATCCAGAGTATACAAAGAACTCAAAAAATTAGACAATAAGAGAACAAACAACCCAATCAACATATGCCATCTACTTTTGGGCTGAAGTTTTTCTGAAGAAATTCTGTTGGATAAGCATAGTTTAGAGCTTTATATCAATTCTCAGTATCAAATATTTCAACTTGGAACTAGGTTTTGATTAGGTGAGTTCATGAGGCTGGCCCAATATGACATCATTTACCTAAATGACATTCATCTTAAAAATTTGGTTTTTGTAAGTCTTATACTGTTTTTCCCCTCAAAAGGTTTGTTTTTGTCCATCCAAAAGTTTACTCCCTTCAATGCCAAATTCTGCATTTGTGCTTTTTTTTTGGTTTCCTCCTTCATAATTTCACTTTAAAAATTGACCCATTAAGTCCCAAATTTTCAATTCTGTGAGTGAAATTGGCATAAGTTGCACTCAAATAGGTTGAAAACACTAATCTAGAGCTTGTATAATTATAATAGTAATATAACATTCAGCTACTGGGCTTCTATCTTTAATACCATATGCATTGTTATATTACTATTATAATTATATTATTATAATTATACTACCTACTACATAATTAAACATTACATACTATAAATAGGTTTTTATAGGTGTTTCACTTCTGGGACAATGGGGCAAAATGGGTTAAACTCCTCTCTCACAGTATTGCTCTCTTATACTCCTTCCCTTTCTCCTGTTTATATAGCTTCATTCTCTATTTTTTTTTTCTTTTTGGTACCAGGTATTGAACCTAAGGAAACTGAAACACTGAGCCACACTCCCAGCCCTTTCTTATTTTTTAATTGGAGACAGGGTCTCCTTAAGTTGCTGAGGCTGGCTTTGAACTCAAAATCCTCTTGCTTCAGCTTCCTGAACTGCTGGGATCACAGGCTTGCACCACCATGCTCAGCTAGTTTCATTCTTAAAAACAAAACCATACAAAATTCTTTCCTAACACTTCTTTTTCCTTGTCTTTCTCTTCCTCTGTCAACCTTTTAGAATAACAGTCTAGATCTAATGTCATTTCTTGACATTCAGCTACTGGGCTTCTATCTTTAATACCATATGCATTTTTGAAGACGATGACTTCCTGGCTGTCATGTCCTCTGATCTTTTTTCACTACTCAGGATATTCTCTCCTTAAAGCTTCCTTCCTCTTTCAGTTTAATGACATTTTAAATGTCTGTTGGTTTACTGTAGCACTATGATTTTTTTCTAGCACTAGGATTTTTTCTAACTCTATTGTTTCCCTGAATCATCACTTTCTTCTGTGTCCTGACCTATATGTATTTATGTGTGTGTGTGTATGTATATGTGTATATATGTGTGTACATATGTGTATTTATGTGTGTGTGTATATATGTATGTATGTATGTATATGTATATATGTATGAATACTTCTGACGTTTAATGGTTCTCAGAATAAGCTATACAGAAGAAATAATTGTGGCACCTCAAAATATATAGTTATTTTGGCCCTACCATCACTCAACTGAATGATACTCTTTTAAGTATGTTTTTAAACAACTGATCTTGTAATTCTGGTATATATCTATGGTTGTAGGTGTTTCTCAAAGATCTACATCCTTCCTTCAATATTCTCTGCTTTGGCAATTTCATGGTTTTTGGACTTCCATATTTTTTTAAGTAATCATTTAATAGTTTTTGATTATTACAGGAAAGAAAAAGCCATTCTGTAGACATATTACCTTTAGTACCTTACTGAAAGACTTTTCAAAGCCATATGTATAATTCGTACCTCTAAGACATTTGTTAATCTCTCCATTGGAAGGGTTGCTTAGATTCTAATTGATCTCCAACCTTCTATTCAGCACCGCTAGATTATGGGTATAAGGCACTAATCAATACAGGACACTCCTCTACACAAAAACCCTCAATTACCCTTGGATTGTAAAGTTTTGCATTAAAGACTTGTAAGATCTGGCTAGAAACTGTGCAATTCAGTTTTTCCTCTTTTATTATAGGACAAAGAGTGTAGACTTTGAAGTCAGACATATTTGGGTTTGAATAATGTTTAGCCTTGGCAAATAGTTTAAATCCTATAAATCTAATTTGTTTATAAATGAAAGAAAGATAATTCTGTCTCCCTCTTAAGATTGTCTGGAGGACAACATATCTGTTTTCCTTATAGTTTATGTGGAAGAACTGTAGTAATTCTCAAAGTTCAGAGCTACAGTGTCCATTACAATAGTCAACAGCTACATGTGGCTACTGAACACTTAAAAATGTGCCTATTCCAAATTGAAATGCACTATATACACCAGATTTCAAAGACAATATAAAAAATTTATGCTATGTCTCAGTAATAACTTTAAATTGACTATATGTTGGAATGATATTTAGCTATGTTAGACTAAATAAAAATATATTTTTCAAATCATTTTAACCTGTTTCATTTTATTTTTTAATGAGGTATTAGGAAATTTAAAATGACACATTTTATTTCCAGTGAACAGCGCTTTTAAGTTCTCCTGGTTAATATTCTAGGCTCTCCTTCTGAGAAACCATGTATGAAATTATAAGTTGAAATGCTACTCAATTGTTCAGAATTTGTGCTTTCTTCGGAGTCTCCAGAGCTCACATTCTCTTGAAATGCCTCTTTTTCTACCTTCCTGGCATTAACTGAACCCATTGTTGGTTTTTCTACCACTGGCCATGGTACAGATGCACTTAACTGTGGGTCATTACTCCCCACAAGTTTGACAAGTTCTCTATTCTGATGCCTTTATATGTCTTTTTATTCTCTAGAGTACTGAACATTGTGGCAATTAATTATATATTGATTGAATCTGGATATACTTTAAATTTTGATGTGGTAGCTATTGCTTATAATTCTAGTACACGGGAGGCTAAGGTGGGAGGATTGTAATTTTGAGGGCAACCTGGGCAACTTAGTAAGACTCTGCCTTAAAAAACAAACCAAAAAAAGGCCTTTAAATTCATTTAGAATACTTCATTAGAAATTTCACTTTTCATTTCCTCGTGATTCCTAGAGAACTATTTCTGAATTACATTTCTTAATTGAACAAAAAATTTGTTCCCAAATCAATACTACTCTCTAGAAGAATTAGGGATTCTCCTTACAGTCATTTAACTTCATGTACAGGAAATTCCCAAACTGTTTAATGTCATCATACTTAAGTTCTTCATTTAAAACTAGTGATAACACTAAACCAGTAATGTACAATATTTCTTATGCCATAGTAATTTAGTCAGATAAAGAAAAAGACATATATAAGAGGGTCTTTATTCAGGGATGAGTGAAAAGAAGATGGCTGAAGAAGGATTAATTAACATTAAACTAATATTTTCTAAAGGTAATGTTGGAATGCAGATGATTATTGACTTTGATGAGCCTGAGAAGGGAAACAGCAGCAAAAGTAGAACAAACTTTTAAAGATTTTTTACTAATAATTTTCAGTACAATTTTTCTTACTTACCTCATTGCCACATTGCTGCCATCAATAACAACTGGTCTTAGATTTTCACCATCATCTGTTACAATCTCTTGCATTGGCGATTCAGACCTCTGAGATTCCAGGGAAGAAGTTTCCCGCATTATAGTGTTAATTGTACTAACTGTTTGATCAGCCTCACTTTTATTTCCCAGTTTGACAAGTTCTCCCAAAATATCATTGATTAAAGCATCAGTACCAAGTTTGTTTAATACAAGCTGAACCTGTTCTTCAGAATAACCCAACTTAAGTGCAAACTCCAGTTTTGTTTGGTATTCTCGCACCACATCAGGGGGTTTCTTCACTTCCTTGGACGGAGTCTGGGACTCTTCAGGTTTAAAGTCTTGCAAAATTTCATTGTGTTTGAGTTGGTGAGGCTCTAAGCAGGGAGACCTACATAATTGTCTGTGAGTCTTGGTTAACAAGCATGGCTCTACTGAAATGCTATTCAATTGTTCTGACTCATGATCAGAATTTGTGCTTTCTTCAGAGTCACCAGAGCTCACATTCTCTTCAGATATCTCTTTTTCCTCCTTCCCCGCATTAACTGTATCCATTGTTGATTTTTCTATCATTGGCCAAGGTACAGCTGCACTTAACTGTGGGTCAGTGTTCTCCACATACAGGTGGCCGAGGTCATGCCCCAGGTGATCCTTCAAGCCCATGAAGCTGTTACGTGTACTTGACTCCACTTTGCTGTTTTTTCTGTATTCCTGAATGCAAAGTACACCGTATTCCTATAGAAAAATGTAAAATATTCAGAATTTCATACTTATTGTTTGATTTAAGTCTTACTGGAGAAGTTAGTGAACTGTCAAACTATAGAACACCTAGTTTGTATTCTGTTTATATCCTCTCATCACTCATAACATGCTTGCCAAGACCTCTCATGCCCCATTTTTCAAATGAAGAGGTTATGAATTAGAAAGGCCATGTAATTTCCTCCAAGGCAACAATTAGTAATGTAACTGGATATTTTATTCAGTTTTTTCCTAACTCTTAAACCCATCTTTTTCCCACTATACCAGAATGCTTCTCAACCGTAATGGCAGAAATTTTCCCGTTTATATTTCTAGAATGACCTACAGAATACTATCAAAAAGCATATTTTCAAAATATTATGACAGGTTGAGTACATTTTTCCTAACCCTAATTCCTAAAAGTCTGTAAAAATCATTTTTTAAAAAAGCGATATAGGAAGAAAGGAGAACATTAGTTCATCATACTTGAAAACTTATCATTAACCTGGATGAAGCTTACTAATGTAAATTAAAGACATTTTCAAAATATTTGTATATTGAAAAATATTCACATTTTATAAAATGGCCAATAAGGAATTAAATAATTTCAAAGTTAATTATGTTCTACTTGGAGGTGAATATAGTTTTGCCTTAATAATCATGATTTTGTGAATATTGAACATGGTAACAAAATATAATTTTTCACATTATGCTATTCTTATTAAGTGGCAGTGGTATTACATTCTGTTTCATTCCAGAAAAAAGAAAGAGTTCTTTTAGCCTATGTGCACTTATGGAAAGAATAGAAATTAAATACTTCACATAAAGTTAGTCGCAAATAATTAAGCACACCAAATAAATAATCTTATCTCAATTTCCTGAATTTTATGGCAGAAAATATTTCTGTATTGCATCAGATTAACAGTTAACTTGCATTTCATTAAAAAAATCACCTCTAAATTTTTTTCCCTGTGGGAATATTTTTAATGATTAAAATGTTTTGCTATTATACAATTTTTCCTTAAAGTCTATTGGAGATAATTTCCATTTCTCTATTAGGGATGAGTTAGAAATATAAAGTTATTTTCTCTAGTGCTTCACTGTATGAACTATGTCAACATAAGTGGTTTATTGATTAAAGTAATTCTAGTGTTCTACCCAAGTGCAACATTAGTAAACCAGTGGTAGCTGAATTTGAGACTGTCATTAAACACCTATTTAAATAACCTAATAAAACTGGGAAAACATTTATTCTAAGGCTCTTCAACATAACATACATAGAAGAAAAGAGCTATTATATAAATGTTAAAAGAAAATGCAGAGTAATTTTCTGACAAGTCACAAATTTGAAAACATATCTAATAAACTTCATGAGTCAAGTATTTCAACAAAGTGAAATTTTATTAGCTTTGGTAAACACTATAGATGAGAACATGGAATCTTTACAATCCACTTAAAATTCCCGCAGTGTAGAACTCCTACACACTTCTACAAAAGTTTCTTCAGAGTTTATTCTGAGAAGACAGATAACTTTAATATCACTGTTCTACTAATAGAACATTCATTAGTTTTAAAGCAACTCCAAACTTTCCTAGTCCTGATTGCTCAACTGGTAAAAGGATATTCCTTAAAAGAGCTCTGTATACATTTGCTCCATTGTGAGCTGTATTCATTTCAATTTCTTCTGTTAATATGGATATGCATATCCATATTATTATTTAGAATTAAGGAAGAGATTTTGAAAGCAAATCTTTACACCCTGTGATTTATTAACTACTGTAATATACTAACACTATAATGTAAGTAACAAATCACAACAGCATCCTAATAAAGGGATACAGTTAAAAGAAAAATCTACACTGTGGCCTTAGTAGAGCTCCCACCAAAAGTATCTTAAACAAGGAAAACCTATTGGAAGCTGGGCTGCCTGGCAACCAGAAGCTGGTTGCTAAGCTGCACTCCTTTAACATGCCATCATGAATGCTAGCACAGTGAAAGAATAATTTGGTATGAACAAAAGCCTATAAGAGAGACTGGGACTTAAGTGCGTCTGGTTTACCCTCTGAGAACAATGCAGCTGCCAAACCAATCTGGAAGCTCCGACATCATTGTTCTGTAAACCCCACAATCTGCTCTGACTGCAGGAAGTGCATTTAATGGGCAACATTTTTGATCTCTCCTGAAAAGTTTGGGTTTTGCATAAGTGCTGTTGTGAGATAATTCTTCAAGATAATGACTTGCTGACCAAACCCCTGAATTGAAGTAGGAAATATTATTTTATTGAGCAACAGTATTGTTGATTTTTAATTTTTTTTTGGGGGGGGGGATAACAAACAAAAGGAGTATCTTATGAAAAATACAGCCAGTGAGGAACACTAGAATAAAAAATTTTGTTTAAAGGATAAGTGGATTTTCATAATTTTTGACTTTCAAAGAAATAAAACCAGATACTATAAAGTTTTTAAATGGTAAATTAACTACTCTAAAAGTATTTAAAACTATTTCATCTTAAATCTAGTATTTTAAAAAGTACGAATGGTACTACTATATGGCTATAATGAAAAGATAGGGAGAAAAATGGGGTTGTTTTTCAAAATTTTAGACCACTTAAAACTCAATGTACTTTTAACTTGTGATAATACATGTCATTTGTACATTTTAATAAAGAGTTTTTAATAATGTAAACTATCCTAATCTTTAAAATTAACATTCAATTTAGTTTGATAACATAATTTAAAAATATATATATTTTGGTTGAACATTTTCTGTAATGCTAGGTCCCTCCTCTTCATCATCTAGATTTCAATAGTTAGCTCAGAAAAAGTTATCTAATGCCATCTTGTACTAAACAAGCAGTTAAAATGATTTTTAGCTCCTATAAAGCAAAAAGACTAAATATAAGTAGTAAATGTAAGGGAAAATGAGTTCAATTTCCAGGCCTACAAGCCACATATATACTCTCCATCATAAAACACTTATTTAAAATAACCTGATTTGTATTGACCCAATTGATAAAGATCTGATTTTTAAAACTTCAAGTTATGCTTTTCTATTCATGATTTAAAAGGTGCTCTTAATATGGAACATTTCAGAATTTGGCAATATTTAAAATCATTCAGTAAAAAAACTAAATGCTAAAGATTTAAAATATTTCCATAGACATTTGTTAATAAAATGGGATATGTAAAATTTAAATATAATTATTGTTAAGTAAAGTAAAAAATACTTTCCTCATTTCTAAACTACTTAAGCTCTGCATTTACTCAAATGCAAGTTTATGTAAGTCATCTTAAATTTAACCAAGAATTATCTTATAACAGCACTTATGCAAAACCCAATATTAATATTAATATTTAATATTACATAAGGATGATTTTCCTTATTTCATGGAGAAGGAGTATAGTCAAAGTTTTCACACATAACATAGACCAGTTTATACCCCACTCCTAGATTATCACAAAACTCTAAGAAACATGGCTTACTCTTAAACTTTATATCAGGTTCTATTATAACTGGCCTCTACATACTATATTCTTGAACACAAAAAGGTATTAGGCAAAAAATAATAATCCCAAACAGATTTCTACAGTTTTAAATCTTTGGATTCCCTCTAGATATTGTTCTGGAAATTCAAATTTTCTTGTTAAAGGCTACCTAAAACCTAAGTAATAGTATTTGTTGAAAGAGAACTAAATTATCATGATAATTCTGTAGATGATGATGAAGTATAACAAATTGTTTTAATTACCAAAAAGAAACTTTGTAATAGCTGAATGCAGTTTAACATATGGTGATTACTTATTAGAAATTTATCACACATACTGTAATTCTCCCATTTAGTGAAGAGATTTTCAGAAATTTGTCATTCAACAACTTGGATAATACTTCATCTTAAACCAGGTAACAATATTATTTTTTTAATATTCTAAAGAGTCTCATATTAATCAGGATATTAGACCATAAACTTGTTAAATCAATTTAACAAGTAATATAAAGTATTACTTTATATTAAATATAAAATAATACGGTAATATAAAGTTACAATGCCATAAAAGTAGGTTCTGGTTGTTATCCAAATGGTAATACTATGAGAACAATAAAAATAAAATAATGAATATGTAATAAATACCGACTGCTGTAGCCTCTGTGTATTTAATTACCATTGTATATGAGTGAGTGCTGTTGTCTGCATCCCCCTAGCTAACAAAGGAAGGATGTCCCTTTGAACAGATTGGTTAATGCTCTGGGGCAACAGATGTCTACTGGAACTGCAGGAGACCAGCAACTGGTGGCCTGCCCATCTTCTGAAAACTTTCAATAGACTTATGCATATGTTCACACAATAGGGCATGTGGTAGAAATGAAAACCTCTTTTTAACCCTTTATACTCTTTCTTTCTCTCCTAACTGATAGATTGAAAAGTCTTTGTCCTCCATTCCCCATTACAGAACTCTTGAAATCAATAGTTCTTGGAATGACATCTTTAATCTAGTATCTGAAAATAATGCAAAAGAGGAAAAAAGGTAGGAGAGTAGAAAATGAAAACTGTACATGAATACTGAAAGTGCTGACAAAGCGACTGAAATGCTCAATCATATTTAAAACCAGCTGTTTGAAACATCTTCATGTGTCAATCCATCTCCCTAGGCTAGACTTAACATAATGGAAAAATCTACCAAATCTCAGCATCATTTTACAGCACTTAGGTTTGACCATCTCCTTAAGAAACATAAGAATCTGACAAGAAGATTAAATATAAATTCACTGTTTATCACAATATCAGATTTTGTTATAACTTGTCTTTAAGCTCCATATGATTCCACGCCATGTCTAGTGCCTTGCAAAGATCCATGAAGCTATAATTATTTGCAAAATTCCATAATATGAAAATGTAAAAATCTGATTCACTGACATATTTTAAAGAATTGAATTCTCTGTATGTTGGCACTATGTAATAGTTTACAGGTTTTCATTTGAGGTACTTTTCTATCTTTCATAAGTTCAAATTAATAATCTCTTTAGCAAAGTTAAACTTCCAAGGTATTAAGTAGCACAGATACTCACGTTAGCAGGAAAATACAAAGACATTGGTTTCTGTAGCAGCTTCAGCAGTAATTCTTTAACACAATTTTAGCTGCAGACTTCCAGGCAGGCAAGAAGAACAATGAATGGTTGAACAGATGGAATGGCAATGTCTTTGCTTAACCTATTACAGAGTGGAGTAACAGCCAATCATAGGCCAGAAAGCTCACAATTAGTTGGCCAGGCAGATGCAAGACAACCTCAGCACCCTGAGACAGGTTTGTAGGTTTCTAAGATAAGCAAGTTGATGTCATTCTTGGGTCTGGCCGGGGCAGCATGTGTATTAACGAGGGGTGTGTGACAACAATAGGCCATACAAAACTGACTAGTAGGCAGCTGCTATATGAGAGCAGAGTCATTAGGGAGCAGGCTGCCAACAAGAAACACCTGGCTTGGGCAGACTTCAGCTTTTCCTCCTTGTTTTTAATGCATGAAACAAAGAAACCAATTGTGTTTTAAAGCAGTAAAAGTTGCATGTTTCCAAAAAGTTGAGGCTATACACTAGTCTATTAGCTTTTCATTTTTATTTCAGAAATAAAGAAAATGAGGTGTGTCAAAGGATCAATTAACTATTGTAGCAACCCTTTTCTCTAATAAATGAGGTAGTGGTGAAATGAGACAGAAGGTTATAGTAAACCTATTTCCCTGGCAATAGTGGGAAATCTGTATTTTTAAGTATTTGCTAATGTGTTGCAAGACAATAAAACTGAGGCGGGAATAGTGAGAGGGGAGGGAGAGGGAAGAGAAGTGGGGGGGAGGGAGAGAGAGGGAGGGAGGGAGAGAGAGAGAGAGAGAGAGAAACCTTTGTGTAAAATTAGTCATGTATACTATACATTTAAACAAATCCATTTAACTTCAACCTAAGATCATGGAAATGGCCCATTTTATCTAGGTCAAGTAACACTGTAAAATTCTTTATTATGGATACTAGTTAGACATATAATTTTATATGCAAAATCTTTCATTGTTTTAATATACAGCACAGTATACCTGTTGAAAGTATTTATATTTCATAACATTTATAACATGTAATATTCAAATTTCAGTTTAGAATAAATTTAACACTAAAAAGAAATATTGTGATATTTTTGAAGGGTCTAAAGTGTACAAAAATGTCCCCAAGGTGAGGAAGCTTGTTATCTCTGATTCATATCTGTTTCATATTACAACACTTATAACACTATGTGCTACCTGCTTTTGAGGCCTGCTTGAAAAATTCTATTAAAATGTAAATGTCATAGGCATTATGAGGATATTTCCCTATTAAAGAAAAAAGAATCTATAGCTGCCTTACTACTTATTTATGCGATATGAACACACACACACACACACACACACTCCTTTTTTAATCTAGTACAAACTGAAAGAGCTAAGGCAAAGAGCTGACTTTAACATAAAATTTTCTGATACAGGCTGATTTACGTAGTGTCCAGACCTTTTCATTAAATGACCCATGAACTTATCTAAACATCAAAAACTTAAGTCAAAACATCCTGAGGATCTACATCAATCTCACTTTATCACATAAAATACAGACGTTACTCACAATTATGATCACTTGTGAATACTTGGAAAAGGTAATATTTGTTTGGGACTCCTGTTCCTGACCTTTTTGTGTTTACTCAAATGCAAATCACATGGTCTGTATTTAGTAAATAGGAGGAAAATCTATTCTATATGGTTAAGATTTTCCAGTGATCTCAAAAAACCATTCCTTATGCCTACTAAAACCTTAAAAATTATTGTTTCCAGAAAGAAAAGTAAAATATAAAGTATGATATTGTAGATCACCATTTGCCTATAGATTATTTTTCTGCAAAAGAGCTTAATATTTTATTGAAGTAATGCCTTTCCAAAATTGTTGGAAAATTTTTAAGTCTGCAAAACTATTTTTGAACTCAATAATTACTAGGTTCCAAATGTCAAACTAATTTCTAAAGCAAGAACTGATCTTTTTCTGCCAAGCATTAAATTAATGTTAGTGAAATACTTAAGTCCATGCTCCATATCATAAGCCATTAAAGATCAGGGTAAAGCATCTCTAACATTATAGTTTATTGTGAATTACAAGGTAAATTACACAGAATTCAAATTTCCCTTTTCGGGTTAAGCATATCACAGAAATAAATAAAGAATTTTATTTCTCCCTCCTCCCTATGGGGATGGTAGTTCTTCTTGAAATCTCATGAGTAAAAAAGGTGTCATCCCTGAAAGGAATGAGGTCAATGCTGTGACTAGTCCACTGTAATTCTTCATAATACTGATGTGGTTAAATAAAATACAAATGAAAAACATAGTTTACATGGAAATTAGTTGCAACCAAAACCTAAAAACCTAAGTAGCTACATACTGACTAGAAAAGACAATAAGGTCACATTTATAAACTCATATTAAAACTTTTTTCTTTTGTATATAAGAAGGAAACTATTTAGTACAAATAGACAGTCTTCTCTTTTCCCTTGGGGTTTCTTCCTTCTCTTTATTCCTTGCTACTATAGTTACTACTTTATAGCTTTAATTCAGGAGGAGGAAGAATCTTCTCAGCCTGCCACAGTGAACACAAAGAATGAGAGAAAACTACCCAAGAGCTCAGCAGGAAGCCTGATCTATAGCACTGGATTAAGCTTTTTTTGCAAACAGCAAATAAAGGCAGCGATCTGAAAAAGCTAATCAGATCCTGCTGTGGTATTTAGACCATCTCAGTTGCTAGTATTGGATAATGTTAAGCACATTAAAACATCTGTAGGTGAAAAAAAGGGTTCCTTGGGCTTTCTTAGTCACATGGACCTAGTCTATTTCCCACTGACAGGCAAGTACAAACAGCTGTACTGAGCTCTGTTTGGGTCACTGCAATAAATGACTAAACACAGCTCACATTTATGACAGGGAAAGAAAAAGAAAGGAACCAGTGTAGTTTGAGGAGTTTATTAAAATTTGTCAATGCCAAGTGTGGTTCTAACATGGGTTTTCTATTTTTTGTGAGGCATGAATGTTAAGAAGTGGGTTTGAGACTACTGTTTGAAATCAATTCTCTTTGTCAGTGGTGACACAAGCTTTCTGGTACCTCTCTCTTAAGATTGGAATCATTTCCCTTTAACATAGAATCTCTTTTTACCTTAACAATAACACCATGGAATTAAGATTATTCCATTAAATCCTCCCAATTGTCCTCCAAAGGTTGAAAGGTTTTAAAGAAAAACTTAATATTTTTGAGATAAAAAAAAATGAATGAGCCAACCAAAAAAAAAAAAAAAGGCTAACACATAACAGAGTAAAAGAATAGAACAAAATCAACTGAGCACTAATTCTCAAAGCCAGAAATTATATTAGGCAGCTAGATGGGTCATAAGATCTTTCATATATAAAACTACTTTTCTGAGTGTTATTTGAAAATTGTTAAAGGTTAACTTTAAATCACAAAATGATGCTTTTATGAATTAGACACATTGCTGTAGATATCCATAGCACCCCATAGCACTAGTTAAAAGAAAGTCATAGGATCAGCTGTGTCAAGGACCATCATCTGTAATATGCTAATTCCAGGATATTCTGTATAAAATTAGATATTTTCTTAATTTCCTTCTGCCACTCAAAACCACACCACTTTTCAGAGAAGAGGCAGGACATGAAAGTTCCAACATTAACCCATATTTGGATCCAGCCCTGAATTTGATCCACTCAAATATATGCTAGAAAGACAGTTTTATCTTTAACCATAAAGATCTCAACTGTAACTAGAATCATATATTTAAAGTAAATCATCAAATATAAATGGT
The DNA here is from genome assembly GCF_001458135.2 of Marmota marmota marmota. NCBI lineage: Eukaryota > Metazoa > Chordata > Mammalia > Rodentia > Sciuridae > Marmota > Marmota marmota. Next base: position 13,837,906 of record NW_026000242.1, read on the forward strand.
TTTATATTAAATCAAGCCCATAATCTGAAAAATATTCTTATTGGGTAGAAAAAAAGTATATTAAAAATTGATAATAAGAAAGACAACAAAAGAAATATCAGAAATCATATTTTAGTAGAACTTATATTTGCTCCTAAAAATACTTAAGTAATGCCAATAATAAATAAAATGGCAAGGAAAAAAAGGTAAATTAAATATTAATTTAATACTTCTTTATTAGCAAAACCCAGACTGACAAGCTTTTTTTTTTTTTTTTTTTTAACAGGGCTTGGAAAATTTATTGAAAGAATACTGAAGAGTTCATAGGATCAAAGGAAGAACTCAACATTCAAGTTCTAGGAAGGCCAGAGACCACGTCAGAACTAAAGGTTTTGGTTGTGGAGCTTCTAGAATACCTCCATCTGATGATTCAGCACTACCTACTTGTAGGCCTTCTTGTGTTCTCATTCACAATTCTAATTTCTGAGACAAGAATCTGAGCAGAACAGTTTAGGTCTTACACTCACTTCTTTGTCCAATTACTGTGGCCAGAGATATATGGGGCCATGACTGGCAATCTTACTAGAACGATATAGAGATGGACTGGAGGTTCATTTCATGGAGTGAAATTAACAAAAGCAGAGAGGGAGAAAAAGGTAGGTGGACAAAAACATCAGGTATCTGTTACTAAATAACATTAAACATATTACAGGGAGATTATGGGTCCCATAAAATCCATCAAAATTACTTTTAAAAAGAAAGAATGTGTAAGGAGTGAAGAAATAAAATATTAAAAAAACAAAATAAAGAGCAATAAAATTTAATCAAAATGAAATCCCTGTTTCTGATTAGTTTTTCACATTTATAAAAATAAAATATGTAATAAGCTCATGTCCTTGCAGAAACCAGGCACTGCTTGGCCTCAGTTTTCATGACTGATCTATATCATATCTAAGACTGAATTTCTTTAAAGAACCCCATCACTGTTGCAATAGCACATTCTTGAATGTTCATTCACCTTTGTATGTTTCTGCTTCATCGATTTAATATATCCTCAATTCCAGTTAATCAAATCCCGATTATTTTTCTCTTCTCGAATTTCTCATTCTTACAGCATCCCTAAGACTAGATATGCATTCCCTCCTCAGGCTTAGATTACTTGTTTCTCTATTTTTCTCTTTTGAATAATTTGAATAACTCAAAAGTATTTCTCTGACAAAATAATTTTCAATGACATCACTCTTATGCTAAACAAATACTCAGTTGCAAATCCCAAGTTCCTGGTTCTCTATTCTGTTTTCAAGGTTCCACAACCTGAGCCTCCTCTGGCCCTATAATTTTACTTCTCACTTTACTTAGGGGAAAGAACAGCAAAAGGAAGTCAAAGATGCTAAACTCTCCCCTAATATTAAGTCTTCTCTTGTACTGTCCCACTTACCCAGCTATATCTGTCATTCTAAACCTGGCTCATGGCTTATTTTTTCCTTACATCCTGCTTGGGTTAGTCTAGTTTTTATTTATCTCCAATTATTTGAATTTCTGTAACATTGATGGTCTATATGGCACAATTTAGCATTTGGGTGCAGGCTACAAGCTTTTTCAGAACAGAAACATTCACTCTTCCATGATCACAGTATGCTAATCTCTGGAAGACCCTTTAGTGCAAAATATGGCCAGTAAAAAACCAAGCCCCTGCAAAAATATAAATGCAGGCATTCATATGAACAAAAATGCTATTCCACTAGTTTTTATTTTCTGTGTGACAAGTGGGCTTATCAAAGAGCCTTTAGATTAAGGCTGGGTTCCTGTAACCCTGGTGCTGCTACTAGAGCTGCTTCCAACACTCAAGGAAGCTCAAGCGTTTCAAAAAGTGGACAGGTCTTTTCCTGTACTCTCCTTTGAATTTGACTTCCCAACTACAGGAACATCCATAAGAATAACACTGCAGCTTCTGCCGCCTCACTTGAGTGTGACTTATCTGATGGGTAGCCTAGGAAGAACATGTGTGCAAGCAAAGCTCAGCTCCTTATACTGCATGTTTCTCTTCAGGATAAGCCACCAGTGGGAAGAACAATACATGGTTGCTTTCTTCTTTAGCATTCCCTGAGACTAAATGATTATATATTTCTGATTCTGGGGCTCAGTGTTACTAAATCCTCTATCCTGTTCTCTTAGGTCATATTCCCTAACAGTTCTATGGACAAAAACAGCTGCTATTTTGGTCTCCTGCTATGGATCCTTTATTTCTTTACTGGTTCAGTACTAAGGCAGGAAAAAGACTGCCTCAAACTCTATAATAAACAATAAAATTTTGTTATAAATAACTCTTAAAAGGGGGTTAAATAATGACTATATACATGAACTTAGACCACTTTGATAATAAATATGAAGAAAGTAAAAAAAGAAGAAAGGAAGATAAAATTTAGTAACAAAACTGACAATGTGCAGTGGTGCACACCTGTAATCCCAGTGACTTGGGAGGCTGGGACAGGAGGATCCCAAGCTCAAAGCCAGCCTCAGCAACTTAGCAAGGCCCTAGGTAACGCAGCAAGACTCTGTCTCAAAACAAAAAAGAAAAAGTGGGATATGGCTCAGTTGCTAAGCACCCCTGGGTTTAATCCCCAGTACTTAAAAGAAAAAAAAAGTCACAGAAAGGTAGATAATGCTACTCAAAGTCAAAATTCTTAAGGTTTATGAACACCTTTCAGTGAATGTCATCTAGAGTAGATAACCCTCTGTTTGGGGGTTAGAGATAAGTATAAAATAAATCCACAAAGGCAGTGTTACTTTCCTCTGGTCTAAAGATAAAGAAACTCTTCTATAGTCATTTACAATGACAATATAATCCATTATTATGAAATTTAATTTAAATATTTTTTCCAATGAAAATATTTATATTCCCACTTAGTGGTTAAAAAATTCATTAAGTAAATAAACCTTTTAAAAAGAGGACCTTCAGTTCCTAATAATATCTGTAAATGCCCAAGAAACAAGGAATTCTAGAAAGTGCAGGGAGTACAAATGGCATACAAAATGCAGACTTCTGAAGTAGTAATATATGGGAGGAGTGAAATGGAGAAAATCCATGAGGAAAAAAAAAAACATATATACTTTTAAAAGACGCAGAAAGCATATGATATCATTCATGGTAACAAAACACTCATAATTATATTGAGTATAATTGAAACTATGGGGAAAAGATGAACAAAAAATGCATAATTTTATAAAAAATAAAATGTTCATAAGACATTCTTTGAATTTTAAAATAATACAATGGTAGTTACATGACATCATATTGCTTTTACTAATGATAATGTTCACAACATCATCATCAAAGCCCAATAAGAACATAAGAATAAGTCTCATCTCTCCTTCCTATGCCACTCAATAACATTCCTTACTTTCTACCTGGTATGGTGGAAACATAACATCGTATCTTCAGGCGGCTGCTATCATGTGAAGATTCATATATACATACTCTTCTTTAAGTGTTCAATAATTGAACTTGACAAACTACTTTAAAACAGCTAGACCCAAAGCATTGTTAAAAAGTGAAATTGACAGGCTATAAAGAATGATTATATCACATTTAAAAGAGGGCTATATCATTAGTAGGTCTGTCTGTTCTTATTAATGGTCTAGAAGAGAGTGCAAGTAGTATATTAAATGCTTGTAAAGTGACTATGGAGAAAATATGATACAGAGCAAACAATCCAAAAGGAACTTCAAACCACTATAACCCAGTAAATTTACTTCATTAATTATAAGCTTGATTTAAATAATAATTCTTACTAAGAATCAACATAAAAACCAGTTCCCTCTATATCAATTCTTATAAGATGGGGAAATGAAATGTTTGTGGCCTCATAATACTGATTCTACATAACTTCATACTATTGATTTTAGACCAGTGTCCTATTGTACAAGAAAAATAAAAAGCATTAAGAGGCTTAAAAAATGGATGGTTGTTTCAAAAAACACTCAATGAAATTAGCACAAAAACTTGCAACAAAATTTTTCATTATAGAGTTCTCTTATATGTCAAAATTTAGATATTAAAAATTGTGAGCATTTAGAACAAGATTCCTTCTAAATACAAAACATCATATACTAGAAGTTAAATCTAAAGTATGAATCATCTTGAAGAGCTACCAATGTAATTTAATTATAAACTTCTTTTGTTTTTCTATGTAGTTCTACACTAAGAAGAGTGCCTGGCACACAGTAGGTACTATAAATAAAAATGTGCTAAATAAGTGACACCATTTCAATACTTGGGCCAAAATCTTTTTTTTTCCAGATTTGTTTACTTCCCTCACATACCCTACACTTCAGCCAAACTCAAGTAATTAAAGTAGTGGTGTGGTTCTCTAAATTCTGGTTGCACGCTGGAATCATCTTGGGAAACTTAAAATATACTAATGCCAAGGTCCCACCTATAAATATTTAATTTTATTGGTTTAGGTGAAGCTTGGGCATAGGCATTTTAAAAGCTCCCCAGCTGATTCTAATATGTAGTCAAGTTTAAGAATAATGACTTTTTTGAGTTTCTTTTTCCACAGTTTCACCTGTCAATAATGCTACTCATTACTATTGAATATTTAGCTAAAAATCTAACTCTGTCATGAAGCCATTCCTAGAACACTGGCAAATTCATCTTTAAATTATTTGTTTTTCTTACAGGGTCTGGTATATGTTTACTAGTGCATAATTCTGGAAACAAAGCACCTAACATTTATTGAGAGAATGACATACAGTTGATCCCCATTATTCACAGATCTGTATTTGCAAATTTGCCTATTTGCTAAAATTTACTTGCAACCCCAAATACATACTTGTGGTGCTGTCATACTGTACACAAGCACAACTGTGAAAAATTTGAGGTGGTCAACAGACCTCCAGCAAAGGTTGAGCAACATGAAGGTATGCTTTCATATTTTAAGTCTTACACTATAAATGAGGGTTCTTTTTTGGGTGGTCTATCTAGTGCTCTCTTTTCCCCATTCTTGTTAGTAAACAGGCTATTTAAAATGATGAACTGGGCTGAAATATTATCTAGTGTTCCGAAGAGCAAAAAGGCTGTGAGGTGCCTTTGGAAAAATACATGTGTAACTTGGTTCAGGCATAATTCATACTGCTGTTGGCCATGAGTTCAATGTTAATGAATCATCAATATAGTATCTTTCAACACACATATAACAAGAAACACACATATAACAAGGTTATATACTGATGAATTGATAAATATTCTGACCTCTACAGTAGTGCCCTTGGTCTATGGTTCTACCTCCCCATGGTCAATTGCTATTAGAAAATATTGGATTGAAAAACTCCCCAAGGGCTGGGGTTGTGGCTCAGTGCACAGTGCTTGCCTCGCACATGTGAGGCACTGGGTTCAATCCTTAGCGCCACATAAAAATAAAGAAATAAATAAAAAAATAAAGATATTGTGTCCATTTACAACTAAAAAAATATTTTTAAAAACTCCCCAAATAAATTATTCATACATTTTAAAAAATATGACATATGTTTTTGATGATGTTTGTTTTGGTGGTGCTAGGTATCAAAACCAGGACCTCACACATGCTAGGTAAGTGCACTTACACTGAGTTACACTCCAGCCCCCAATCCATAAATCTTAAATTTTATGTCATTCTGAGTAGTGTGATAAAATCTTGCATTGTTCTGCTCTGTTGGACCTGGAATGTGAATTATCTCTTTGTCCAGAGTATCCTTGCTATATACACCACCCACCCTTCAGCCATTTAGCTACTTGGTTATCAAATTAATTGTCATGGTATCACAATTCTTATATAGAGTTCAGTACAATCTGCGGTTTCAAGTACTCACTGGGGATCTTGGAATATATCTTTCATGGGTTAAGAAAGGAACTGCTATATTTTCTCTGGCAGAAATGGTTCAGTATTCATTAATTCATTGTTTGTGGGAACTTAATAGGTCAAAGCTATAAAGAATCACAAGAATTGACTAATTTCTCCCTCTCTTCAAAATACATATACATCTTATCCATAATTTTTAACATCAGTTTCATTCAACAAACAGGAACATCCTAGTTGCCACTCATTGAGGACAGAACAAGAACAAAGTCAAGTCACCTTCTCTAACCAAGGTTACAGTTTAGTGTGTATGGAGGGACATGGGAGAGAATGCAAATAATAAACAGGTGTTGAGTGACTGAACTGTTATAAAGAAACTTTGAATAAACAGAAAGCTTTACTGATAAAATGATATTTGTGCAAATACCTAATGAAGTGAAAGGAAACATGTAATAGGGTTATGATCTAAATGTTGGTGCCCTTGCAAAATTCTTATGTCAAAACCTAACACCCAATGGGATAGTATTAAGAGTTGGTGCCTTTGGGAAGTGATTAAACCATGAGGCCTCAACCCTCAATGAATGGGATTAATGTCCTTATAAAGGAGGCTAAAATGAGTTTCCCTGCCCCCCATGTACATTTTTTCTACATGATTTAAAGAAAAAAATCAGGAATTTGGATTACAATAAAATGATCTATTAAGATGAGTACATAATTTTTTTCTTACTATGAATTACATTAATAGAAAGATGATGATATTTTAGTGAAATATCAGCATAAATATATATTTTAGTGAGAATTTTTGTATCAATAATCTTAAAACTCAAATCATTTTCTATAACGTATTTGCTTTGCTACAATACACTATTATTTTGCTGACTTAAAAGGAACATGATATTTCATCCAAAACTATTTCTCAATGGTCACTGCCAAAGAGAGCTAAACTAATTTAGTCTTCTTGTTCCTCTATAGGCATCACTATTTCTTAAGATGTGATTTACTGATATTTTCAGAACTTTCCCAAAATACTTAATTTTATTAAGTACAATTTATTCCAACATGGATTCCAAAGGAAAGAGATGAGCAAGAGGGGGATTTTATAATTTATGGATATAAGAACCAATACCATACCATGTCCTCTTCCCTAAACTAACCAAGTAACTTGGAGAAGTTACTTAACTTCTCTATGTCTCAGTTTCCTTAACACTACTGGCAGCACAGGTTTATTATGAGGATAAAATTAGTTAATAAATATAATAATTTAGAAATGTGCCTGTCACATAGGAAATGCAAAAATGTATATTTAAAAATATTTAGATTATAAGTAAAACTGTAGTTCAAAAAAGAAAACTCAATTTACACTATTTTATTTGATATAATTCTGAAAGTTCTCTCCTTTTTAATATAGAAGAAAGAGTATTGTGCAGGCAGAAGCTGTAATTGTGTCCACTAACTTTTCTTATCACACATTTAATAGAAACAAGAAATCAAGTGACTTGGGAACTCAAATGCCCTACTCTATTCCTTTGTTCATGATTATTTACCATACGAATTTACAAAATAAATAATGTAGAACAATGTTTATCAAAGGGAAGGGGACATAATATTAGTTCAGAAAACCGAAATGTATCTACTGGAAATTAAGTGCCATAAAATATTTTGGCTTATGAAATAATAAGAAAATGTTACCAACTGGTTAAAAATGTGAATATAAAAATTGTTGCCCATAGTGATTTAGAAAAAAATATAGTAATTTAATGGTGGGCAGCAGTGAAGGGAAGAGACAAAAATGTAAGTATAATAAGAGAATATAATAAACACCTGAAAGAAAATAAAGAGCTTCTTTTGTAGAAAAAATATTAAAACTTTGATTTTAGTTTAACAATACAGACAGTGTGTATTATTTTAAAATACATGGCTGTAGACAGAGCAGCCATCTTTCTCTACCTTTCCCATAATATAATTTCATTAATCTTTTAATTTCTAGTCACAGAATTTTCCTAAGTAAAACTCTTAATTTATATACTCTTCAAAGTTAGCTTCCTACAAAGATCTATAAATTAACAATTAAAAAGTTAAAGCTACTCTGATATAAAGGGGGAGACTCAAAGTGGGATAGGGAGGGAGAGCATGGGAGGATGATTATTTCTAGATAGGGAAGAGGGGTGGGAGTAAAAGGGAGGGGGAAGGGGAATAGTAAGGATAGGGGAATGTGATGGTCATCATTATACAAAATATATGTAAGAAGATTTGAAGTTAGTATCAACATACCTTATATACAAACAGAGATATGAAAAATTGTGGTATATATGTGTATTAAGAATTGTAATGTATAAAAAGGAAAAGATTAACATTAAACAGAGACATGAGGTGGGAGGGAAAGGGAGAGAAAAGGGAAATTGCATGGAAATGAAGGAGACCCTCATTGTTATACAAAATTACATATAAGAGGTTGTGAGGGGAATGGGAAAAAAAAAAACAAGGAGAGAAATGAATTACAGTAGATGGGGTAGAGAGAGAAGATGGGAGGGGAGGGGAGGGGGGATAGTAGAGGATAGGAAAGGTAGTAGAATACAACAGTTACTAATATGGCATTATGTAAAAATGTGGATGTGTAACCGATGTGATTCTGCAATCTGTATTTGGGGTAAAAATGGGAGTTCATAACCCACTTGAATCTAATGTATGAAATATGATATGTCAAGAGCTTTGTAATGTTTTGAACAACCAATAAAAAAAACATATTTCTCAAACCCCAGAAAAAAAGGAACTAGTTTTATAAGCAAAAACTTGAATAAACATTAAAAAATTATACTGAATAAAAAAAGTTAAAGCTATAACAATTTTCCCCTAAAATAATTGTCACTTGACAAAATTACTTGTGTTAAAAAATGATTCCTATATTGAGTTTATTTTATTGATGGTAATATAACTTAAATACAGAGCATTTTATAGATATTAGCTAGTTGATCAGATTTTATTTCAAAATCCTATCCAGTTTAAATGTAATACTTGGAAGAAAGGCAGGAAAATGGCAGTTATAGAATGATCATGTGGTCAAACCAAGTGAGAGGTTAAATGAAAACTAATTCATTTATTCACTCAAGAAACATTTATTTGAATGGTTACCATGAGAAAGGATTACTGCTAAGTGAAGGAGAGAGATTACAAATATGAATACAGTTGCTATGCTTAAGGAGCACATAATTTATTAGGAAAACCAGATAAATGAACATCTGCATAATACAGGGCATGCCAAAATTAGTATTCTTTATAGAGATATGTCATAGAGTACAAGAGACAAAGACATAGCCTCAGATGTAGGAAGGTTCTGCAAGGTGACATATGTACAAATGACAGTGATGACACATTTCTATATGCACTATATGGTGTATGTGTCTTTTGAAGGGGAAGAGAAGAGTAGGGAAAGGCAATAATAAAAGAATTGTTGCCTACGAGGAGCACTGACCAAAGATCCAGAGGTCTTGGAGATGATAAAACACTGATTAATATAGCTAGAGAAGTGGCTAGAAAGTCAGGATGTGGCTGGTTCATAGTAAGTCTTGAATACCATACTGAGGAATTTCAACTTTGGTAATGGGAACTACTAAGTTTTTTAAAAAGGCAATGGTATATTGCTACCCATGTTTCAGAAAGGTAATGGGGAACTACTATAGGTTTCTGAGATGTGCTTTTTTAAATGTTTTAGGATAATAACTCCAATTGCATTACTTTTTATTAGTTTTGGGGTGGCAAAAGGTGACCAATAGCTAAATTTATGCAGAGAAAAAATGAGATTCTTTCTAAGATACAGTCAATGAGTCTAGTTAGGATTTGATACCAAAGAAAAAGGGGAGTCATTTAAAAAAACAAACAAACCTGATGGCATCAAATGAGACAAACATTACAAATATATTACAGAATGACAGGGAAGAGGGCTTAAGGTAAAGGCTATAATGGACAGTGAGGGAGTTATTTCTTTTTTGTTTTTCATTTGTTTTAGTTACACATGACAGTACAATGATCTTGATATTGAGGGAATTATTTCTATGAAGTGAAAAGAGATGGAATGAACGGGAATTTATTCTTTACCATGTTTTTGTGCTACAGACACCTTTCTCAGTCGATAGACTCTTTTCAAAGTAATGCTTTTAAATATGTAAAACAAAAACATAGGGTTGCATTTCAAAGGAAGCCAATTATACTGAAGTACAGTCATTAAAATATTAAAAACTTCAACAGTGAAATATATGCCTTTTTATTAACACATTAAAATAAAACGATGAAGCGAAGATCTAAAAAAACTATCACGATTTAGAAATAGTTAAAAATGCAAATGAGGGGCCAGGGTTGTGGCTCAGCCATAGAGCACTTGCCTAGCATACATGAGGCACTGGGTTCGATCACCGCCACCACATAAAAATAAACAAATAAAATAAGGGTATTGTGTCCATCTACAAATAAATTTTTTAAAAAAAAGTGCAAATGATACTTCAGGGTATTTACTTCAACTGGAATATGATTTCTGCTATTAATATTGGGCTTGTTGCTTACATTTATAATTGAGAGAAATGCTAAATTTCAATTAGAGGATATGAAAATAAAGATGTAAATTTTTCCCATCAGGCATCACAGAACCAATGGAACACAGGTTGAAAATGCCTGGTAAAGATATAAGTTTTTGCTGAAAAAGAGATGATGGCATATGTTAGGCAAGAAAAGATTAAGATACAGAAAGATATTTTGGGTGGTGGTGGAAAGCAATAGAAGAGTTTCAAAAGAAGTCTTTTCTCCCCTTTTTTGGGTATAAAAACTTTAAAATAATAGTTTCAGTGCAGCAGGAGATGAAAGATATGTGTGTGCACATATGTGTATAAAAAAGAATAATAGACCATAATTTTAAAAAGAAAGGAAAACAGTAAAGTAGGGAAAACAACAGACCTGGTTCTATCAGAAACCAATGACTTTCTTTTATCCTATAATTCTCTGGTAAAACTAACCAGCCTTCAACCCTCAACTCTGTACTCTTCCTTAGTCTCCATAAGATTCAGTGGGCCAAGATGGAATGGGAGTAAAGAGAGGCAAGGAAAAAGGCCTCTGGCAGGGAACTACCAGTCATGGGAGCAGAAGGTTAATTTTTGCTGCTGTTCTACCTCCTTTTCTAATCCTGTTTACTCTTTCCCAGCACTGCAGATTCCTAGAGGCTTCACATTGCCATTGGCAGTCTACTTCCATTCTTGTTACTCCTTCCAACATCTTTCCCACCAAAAATCCAAACTCCAAAAGAAAGATCAGTGAGAGTGTTAAGACACTTAAATGGTTAAAATAATTAAACATTTAAATGTGAAGAATTCTTGAGATAAGAAATATTCTATGGATATTATAAGGATACTTAGATAAAATGACTGAGGAAATTGTTAAATATAAAATTTTAGTATCTATGTCTCAACCTCCTTCCTTATCCTTGCACCTTACTTCCTGTGTGTGTGTGTGTATGTATGAGTGTATGCATGCACATGTGTGCAGGAGTTAAGAGGCTGGCAGTTAGAACCAATTAACCCCACTTCTCATTCTTGGAAGAAAATTTTAAATCATTGGGTTTGGTAAACAAAAAACTAACAGGGAAGTAAACATTTGGCAATTAAATGTATCAATGTTCAAAACAAGAATTTCTAAAAATAAGTGACCATTTTATTTGACCTTCTAATTCTGAATGTCTTTCTAAGAGGTAACACAAAAAGTTGAATAAGAGACGATTGCACATTGAGAAGTATGAGAATTCTATATACTATAGGTTTACAAATGAAAATCATTTTAAGATTATGACATATGTATATCTATGTTGAACTGTCTTGCTTACACTAGGTGCATACTATCAAGTAAGTACTCAATCTATTAAAATGCACATAAAAGTTAAGCACTCATTTACTATCAAAGTAGGAAATAAACATTTATGATCTACCTGTTATTTTGAAGACTGTGTAGGCCCAAGACTCAGCACCCAGTAGCACACTTGCCAAATTAACATTCTGATTTCTGGCTGTCACTCAGGAATTCCAAAGTGCTTTCTCCACCTGCCACATCTTCATTCAGGTGCTTTCACAGCATGGGTGGGTCTAGAAGCTAAGTTGCAGCTGCCAACCTGGTACATGCTTCACAGCCAGCCAGGCCAGCAGAAAAATATCCTACCTCAACCAAATTCACAAAATAGATTTTCTGAAGTTTTTTTTTCCCCCTTATAAGGTGATTCCTTATTGTTTAAAAAAAAAATCACACTTGAAAAAATATACAATCTATCCTCTGGGGCTAGTCTCAGCATAGAAAATCTTTCTGATTTATGAGATCAGATTTAACTTCAAACATTAGCTGCCGCTTGCTCCTTGCTGATGTTCTTATTCAAAAGGGAGGTTTTAAAGACCCTAGGACCAGTCTGAGGCGCTCTCATTAATATATCAGAAGACCTCCAAGAATACTGAAAAGTACATAACTTAATGGGGAAATAAAAGGGCAGTGTGTGATGCATTAGGAGTTTGCTATTTGTGTTACTTATAGGAGTCACCAGAATCACTACCAATCTCCATTCTCAAGATGTGGAGCTGGTTCTAAATGCTGAATTCTATGATTCTTTTGGTCAGTTTATTTTTCCCATCCATAAACAGGACAGGAAAGAGAAGTTAATTTGTACTTCCAAAGCTAACCATCTTGGAGTAAGGGTGGGAGTTTTCAAAAAATACTCCCTGATACACTGTTAAACTAATAAAGAGAGCATAGTTGTCATCTTGGAAAAGTCATAGGTACCTTCTCAACTTCTAACGCCCAGAAAACCTCTAGAAGGGAGTGCAACAGGGCCAGAAGTGTGCAGATTAGTAGGGAAACTCCATTTAAGGACTCAAATGCTTTAAATACAAGCTAGGAAATCAGATAATTTTGAAAGTTAACACCATTCTGTCCTTACACAAAGAGGACAAACTGACAATCCAAAGCATAAGATTTATTTTTCTTATTCACAGGCCTTTAGTGATGATGATGGTATTAAACTCTAAGGTACATAAATATTTAAACAACAGCAACAAAAAAAATGACTCTTACTCAAGTACTGATTTAATAATTTACCATGAGATACTTGATTTCAAAGCTGACATACAGATATTTGCACTAGACCAACTTTTTCAAAGCCTTGAGAAAAATTCAAACCTTGAGAGTAGGGCATGATACATAAAAAATAAGTTACAAGCAGACAGATAACTCACATAAAATTCCAATTAACTCTACTGTTATAAAAAATAAAATTTTAGACTATTTAGAAATGGATCATAATAAAATGTTCACCTATGAGATGTGGCCAAACTGATAATCCATGATGTAAATTTTTTAATAGATATAAAAAGGAATTAAACTTTTAAATCAGAAAGGTTAATATGAGCAAATAATTCAAAATAAAGCTGAACAAAGGAATAAAATTAAAGGCGGAAATAAATAAATTAGGAAGCAAAAATAAGTAAAACTGGTTAATAAGGATTAGAGGTACAACTCAGTGGCAGAATGCATTCTTAGTATGCAAAGGCCCTGGGTTCAACACTCAGAATCAAAAACAAGTGATTTGGTGAATAAAATGAAGAGCTGGTTCTAAATGCTGAATGAATTGAACAAATGAATGAATGAATAACTTCAGAAAAGTATAACCAAGAGGTCAGAGAACACTACAACTATATAATATAAATTTAATATTCAATTAAATGGGTTAAATGTCAATATTTCTGCATAAAACATTATGTCAATAAATTAAGAATCCATAATCAAAGTTGACTTAAGCAGTTGCAAGTACGAAAACCATGGAAGAATAAAAACTTTTTAAGATTTCTATATGACATTCCATTCCTGTCCAAGTATGTTATATCAATAGGTTCTATGAACGTGTTCTAGCAAAACCTCAAAGCATCAAGCCTCTCTTCTGTTTCTTAGATTATTCTAAGGCACCAAAGATGGAAGGCATCCCAACTAGTTGGTGAGGCCAGCATAACTCTGTTGATAAAACCCCACAAGTAACACCCAAACTTATCAAATATATATATACTCTTACTTATATAAAAAGTCCTAAATTTAACTAAAGTAAATTATATGGTATATTGAAAGTTTTAAAATATACATTAAGAGATTTTTCTAACATTAAACAACTTTGTTAACCAACTCATTACATGTATTGGTTAAATGCTTTTACTGGATTGATGTGAAAGATGTTATATAATTATGTTAGATTTTTGGTTTACGCAGCTGAGAAGGAGACAGTATTTACTAAGAAAGGAACAGATTTGGGATAAAAGTTTTGTTGATAGTTTTAGTTTCAGATACCAATAGAGCTCTCTACAAAGAAGCAGTGTACAAGACAGATGTCAAGACTGAAGACATAATGTGGTAATTATCAGTTCACAGATGGTATTTTAAAATATAATATTGGATGGACTTGTTTTGGAAGAGTACAGAAAAAAGTATAGAAGCACACTTTTAATAATCTAAGGACAGGAAGGCACCATCTAGATTAGTGGCTACCATATTTTACTGTAGTTTATATTTGCTATATCTAATCATTTTTTTGGCAAGCTAAATTAGGATTTCAGCACAAAAAATATTTAATAAAAATCTCATGGTATCACAATGTGATTTGACAGTTTCTTAAAATTTTTATTTCAGTTTCACTGCATTTTGGAGGCTTGTAAATTATTAGAAGCTTTTTTTGAGGGAAGGGCAGTAGTTTTCAAACAGCTTTCTACAAAGATGCATAAGGAAATTGGTAAGGGGGGGCACAGGGACTCTCACTTTAAGACTTTAGTTGAATGAAGAGCTTTTTTTTTCCCCAGAGGATATAAACTGTTGTCACTGACTTTTAACCAAATTTTATAGATATGACATAACAAGTGGACAACTGTGAAAAGAACAGGTCTCAAATTTTAAAATACCGAGACAAGGATAGACTAATTAAATGGAATGAAAATAGTAAATTTTCAGCCTTACTGGAGTTATAATAGTTGACTATTTGCTCAATTAAAAATGAAGAGATAATATCTAAATATTAGAAATGTATAGTTGCAGACATTTCTTAAAAGATCCTTTGGGAGCTAGGGTATAGGTCAGTGGTTGAATGCTTACCTACCTATGTGAAGCCCTGGTTCAATCTCAAGAATCACCACCACCACCAAAATAAAAACAAAAAGACCTTAAGGCTTTAATAATTTAAGGTAATCCCCATTACATGCAAAGCTATTTTTAAGTTTCTTACATTTAACTATTATAGATATTGTTGGAACATGTATATATAAGCAAAGGACACCTGTACTAGAAAATAGCCACAAGCATTTTGAAAAGTAGAAGTCCCATTAAAGTCAGAAGTAAGTCCTAAGTGCTTCTAATTAATCAGTACTAGTCTCTGATTTAAGCCAATGGAGTAAGACAAGAAAAAAGGATAAAATAAAAATATTGAAAAAACCCACATATTAATGGGCCATTAAGTATCCTGAAAATAAAGAGATGCAATTAAAACAGAGTTGAAACTACATCTTAATAATTTATCTAATAGTGTATTAAAAAGAATTCTGTAAGGTAGCCAAATGTTATATAAAATAAATAACTTTTTAAAAATCAACTACTAGCAGGTATAAAATACAGTTGAATATCCCTTATCCAAAATGCTTGGGACCAGTAATGTTTCAGATTTTGAATGTTGTTGAATTTTGGAATATTTGTATACACATAATGAGATAACTTGAGGATGGGACCCAAGATTAAACATAAAATGAATTTATGTTTCATATTTAGTTTACATACATAATAAGTGAAAATCACAGTAAGGATGGCTAAGGACTTAGATATTTCAATATACATTATTAATCAATACCCACAATCATTATAGTATCATGATGATAAGTATTACTATAACCATTTTATAGGCAAAGAAACTGAGGCTTAGGGAAATTAATGAGAATTTGCGCAAGATCACATACATAACCAGTAAGTGTCCTAACAGGCACTCAAATTCAATTTCTCTGAATCCACAAAATGAGCTTCTTAGCACTATACTCATGATGGTATACCAAATGAACAAAAAAGACTGTGGAGAAATAGTGATGAGAACTAAGAAGTGAACGCTCATGTACTGCTGATAGATTACTAATTAACTTTCCTAGAGGGCAATTTTCATGATCACATCTTGGAATGTGTTAAAAATATACTTAGGTAGACATTGATTTCTATATGCAGACATTTATCACACTGTTTATTACAACTAAAAAAAAACTGGTTATGATCAATGATTTCTTATATTGTTAGTGCATAGTTGTTCATAGTAGGCCTTAATAATTTTATTTCTGTGATACAGTTGCAACATATCTCTTTTTTCATCTCTAATTTTATTTGGGTCTTCTTTCCCTTTTTTTCTTGGTTTGCTCACAACCTAAATATAAAACAATATAAACTTGATCAAATTATAATACTTAAGATATGCTGAATGTCATTCAGCCAGTAAAAACAATTTCTTAAAAGAATACTGAATGACATAGGAAAACTGTTATGAAAAGCAAGTAATAAAACTATAATGCATACACTTTTGGGGGGTTGGGGGGATACCTGGGATTAAACTCAGGGGGTTGGGGGGGATCCCGGGATTAAACACCTGACCACTGAACCTCATCCCCAGCCCTCTTTTGTATTTTATTTAGAGACTAGGTCTCATTGAGTTGCTTAGCACCTCGAGTTTGCTGAGGCTTGGCTTTGACCTCACGATCCTCCTGTCTTAGCCTCCCTAGCCACTGAGATTACAGGCATGCACCATCACGCCCAGCAATGCATACACTTTCACAAGGATTTTTTACAATGAAATTTTTAAAAATGAAAACAAGAACACCAATATTTTAAGTTACATCTAAGCAAGAAATATAGATTATTTCACTATCATTTTGTACTTTTCCTGTATTTTATAAATGTGATAAAATGTGCCAAAATATTAAATTCTAAATCTAATTTAAAAAGATAAAATGAAGTAGTCAAAATAGTAAAAATGGATTTTAGAAAACACCTCCTCATTAAAACTATTTTTCCTATGCATGCTAGTGCTAATTTAACACAATTATGCCCATGATTTTTATTACTTAAGCCACTTTTCTATCTTAGCAAAAATAGAAATAATGTATTTTATCTAAAATAGATCATTTATTGCACATAGATCTGCACTAGTCATTTTAAATTAAAGCAAAATTTCAGAAGTATTTAATTCACTAACTCAATGGGGCCAAAGAACAAGAACACAAACATTAAAAAAGCATAAGTCAACAATGAGGAGACAGCCTCAATTATATGGGAAAACTTCCCTGTAGATGTACAAAATAATAAAAATAAATTATAAAGTAAAAGCCTAGATTTCAAACAGACTAAATCTCAGAATAAGGATAAAATAAGCCCACCAACTTTGAATGGGAAAAGAGTACAGATGACTAAGAACAAAGAACAAAAACTAATTTTAGCTTTATCCTAAAAGACAAAGTAATAGATTTGAAAGCCCTCTGAAAAACCTAAAATATAAGCTGACGTTTTAGTAACAATAAAAGTAAACTTTATTTTATAGAAGTTTCATTATTGGCAATTTCAAGCACTTAGAACATAACTGAGAGCCAGAGAATAAGTAGAAAAACAAAACAAATAAAAAAAATCTCTGTCCAATCAAATGAATGGATACTGCTAATTCATTTCATAATATTGAATTGTTCTTTGTGCTAAGTACTTTTACTTTCATTATCTTGAATTATGAGAAAACAACTCTGCAGAGTTAATGTGTTTCATAGGTGAGTAATCAAAGAGATATTAAGAGTCTTGCCTAGAGTCACAGGTAGAATATGGCAGGGCCAGAATTCAACTGTGTATCTATCTTAGGTCACAGTCTTAACCTGCTCTCTCCATACAGTGTGCACATTCACTTCTCAATCTAGACTATTTGAACATCCTATAATCACTGCCTAGAAGTTTTATTTCAGATATATTATTAGCTTCTTGTCATCCAGTTTCACAATCCACAGCAGATATCATCTGCAAATTAGAGGAAGGGAATGACAATGTCAGCAAGGAACAGCTAATATCAAGGAAAGAACAAAAATCATTGCTATGAATCAATATCAATAATTGATTCCTGCTACCTCATCACCTAAAATAAACAGCATAGAAGTATTGTTATTTAATTTAGGGTAAATTAGAAATCTAAATAATTCAGGTCAAGTTATTTAGCATCTCTAGTTCCATCACCTGCAAGGCAGGAAAAAAAAAAAACCGCAGCATACACTTTATATAGTTGTTATCAAACTACATTACTTAATGTAAGTTCTAAATTGTGCCTAGCATAGAGTTAAGGAACAATAAATATTAGCTATTGTTACCTTTCAAAATAATTTATATCACAGGATATATATTATTTGAAAACAGGAAAATACAATGTGAACTAATTATTCTTCCTTTTAAAACAGAGAAAAATGTTTTGCTCTTAAAAATTGGTATTTTGGAAAATTCATGTTTATAATATTCTTACCTTGCTAAAGGAGGTAATCGAAGTTAATTATATTCTTAAAAGGCAAATGTATATTCCTCCTCAAGCAATCACATAATATATTCTAAGTTAATTTTTAAATGCCTATCAGTTGTGTGTTTGCTCTGTAACGATCATCATAACCATCTCTTATCCATCTATTATTGTTGTTGTTGTTCATCATAACCATCACTAACAGATCATTGGTTAATCCTCAGAACAAGTCTATACACTGGGTAATATTTTTTTTTTTATAGATGAAGAGCAGAGACAGAAAAAGCAGAAATGAGGAAGAAACAGCTCTTATCTAATCTGCAAGTATTATGAAGAAATATATAGTATTTCGAAAATGGGGAATTAAGCAATTACTTCTGAATTGCTTAATTTGAAAAACAAATGCTTGTCATTTGTTTTTACTTTAAAGTTCATGTACAAATTCTGCAAACTACATAAATATGAATGCAAATAACTGGAACAATCTTGACTAAAATATTTACATAACTTATTTCTGGGTGAGGAGATTTCACATGAACTTAAGTTTCCTCCATATTTTACTTTTCTTAATCAACACATCAGTACTTTAAAATATAGTACCACACGCCAGTACTTTACAATATAAGTATAAAAGCATTAAAATTAGAGATTAATGCCCATCAAACACATTGTCAAAGATTTTAAAAGTCAGTACTTAATGAGTGTAAACATCGGATGAAATCAACACTCTGACTCTTTGCTAATGGGTATATACACATCAATACAACTTTTGGTTAAAAAAACCATCAAAAACTTTAAGGCTTATTCTCTTTGATCATTACTTCTTGGAATCCATCCAAAAAACGTACTAAAGAAAAAAATTTTTACTGAGATATTCAAATCATTATAATATTAAAATATTGGGGGAAAAGCACATATGTCTAACTGCAATAGAATGATTAGATAAAAATAATCCATAGTTAGGAAGGAAATGTTTGAAACATTTTGAATGTCATAAGAAAATCCTTAGTTTGTTATATAGGAATGGGAAGGTGGAATTCAAAATGCTATCAACAATAAAATTCCAAGTATATAGGAAAATGTTATGTCTTTTTAGAAACAAACTCCCACGTAAGCTCATTCTATTCTATTATTTAAACCTTACAATAAAAGATTAATCTATTAACATTTATTGTTATAGAGACCTTAATTTTTGTTTTAAGGAGAACTAAGTTGGGACTCTCTGCTAGTAATAACTGTGGACAAATGCTGCAGGCCCATAAGGTATATTAACATTTAAAGGTTTTTTTTTTTTTTAAGTACATTTGGTAGATTTAAGATCAAATGTAGAAACCAGAATCTCAATATTTTAGGTGTAAATGTGGAATAGTGATTTAATACATTTATATTATTTGCTGACCATCTTACAAACTATATCCCAAGACTCGCCTTCTTAATCACCCACTACTCCAATGTGCCACAAGTTTCAGATGCAGGTCCATCCACTATCTGCTTTCGTGCTACAGCTCCTTGACTCATTTACTTACTTGGAAATGGCTCCCACCCAGGTATATGCACATGAATCCTACCTTGTAATTTATCCCTTTAGAGGTCAGGGGTCTTACTCAGCACCTATACTGATATTAAATTATTTGCCAAGGGAACAAGATGAGCAGTAACTGGCAGATTAGTTTACAATAATATATTCCAACGCTAAAAAGACAAAACTTTTCTTACTTGTTTTTTAAAAGACTGCTATATAATCAGAATCAAAGAATTCTTCTAGTTTATATAAGAAAACAATGAAAACCACTAAGCAGATATAAAATGATAACACCTTATACATATATTATATTAATTAAAAAATAAATGTAGAAATCACTGTGGGCTGCTAGAATCAGGGCAAAGTAAAAAATGAGAAAAAAATGTTTTAAAGATACAATTTGTATTAATCACTTGGGGTCCAATTTGGCAGATGCAACCCATCAAAACATAGCTCCAGAGAAGCCTGAAATATAAAATATTTTATTATTCTAAAAAACAAAAATTTAGTAAAAGGAAGTGACTAATAAAACTCCCATCAGCATACAAGCATTCCAAGTGTCCGTTTTCTATCCATTAATATTTTCCATTATACTACTTTCCATCAGCTTTGATTATTAAATGGGGTGAGTGTGTGTAAAATAATTATCTCTTCCTTGTTGTTTTAAGTTTACTTTGGGCTATGGGAGTAGAGCAGTGGTAGAGTGTGTAGAATGTGGGAGGTCCTGGGTTCAATACCCAGAAAAAAAAATTTCACTTTATTTTGCTTATAATGTTTAAGTACATTTACAATGATGAGCTGCTAAAAGAACTGCAACTTACTTTGAAAGTAAAACCATTCTTTAAATAAAGTTATTCAAACATTTTGAATTATGGATTCATAGTCAACTATGATATTTTTATGGTACCTTCAAGGAGACTAAGTTAGGTAACTTAATATAAGCAGGCCACATTAGAAAAAAAGGTGTATAGAGGGGCAAGTCTAAAATAGTCATCTTCCTGAGCTTGTCACAGTAAAATTTAATTTACAAATATTTAGTCAGCTATCTATATATTCAAACATCAGGGAATACAAAAAAATTCAAGAATATGGTACTAAAACTAAATGAATTTTGGCCTATGTCAGAGATGAAATAAATGGAACTCAAACCCTCTGTACTCCTGACTTTCTATGGTTTTTGGAAAGTCCAAAAAATGTATTTGACGCGTATTTCCTATTTTGTTTACATTAACATTAGAAAATGAAAAACTCAGTGAGGAAATAAGAACTGAACAACCTTCCCAAATTTCTGAATATACAGTACTCAGGCCCAAGGATATCTGCATCTATTCTAAGGTGGTTAACAAAACAAAACAAAACAAAAAAACACTGAATCAATAAGCGCCTGATGGGCCTGGAGATAGTCCAACAGTCTTGCAACCAATGGGAAAACTTTCCCTAAATCGAGATTAGTGTTTCATCTCTTTACCACAAAACACAATGCAGGATTGTTAACGGGTACCCAAAAGGCAAGAGGCGCAGTTAAGAGAACTCAGTGCTTGGAACTACCTCTGTTTTTCAGGACTTTAAGCGGTAAAGGATGAAACAGTTTAAGGCAGAAAAGCGGGATTCATTTCTCAAGTTATATCTATAGCACCTCTTTGTAAGGAGTTAAACATGAGAAGTAGCCAAGCTAAAAGGAACGCCTGGTGTGAAAGGGAACTGGGCTGGAGCCTGAGCAGAGAGGGAGAAGGAGGGACACGGGAGGGGTGAGGGGTCTTCATCAGGACCGGCCGAGTGGGGTGGTAGGATGGAGCGATGGATAATAAAAGCGAACGGCTGGGGCCGGATCCGAGATGTCGGCTGATGCCTCACCCCACCGACGGCGCGCGGGGTCCGGGAGCGC
>NW_026000242.1:13859897-13880131 GCF_001458135.2 Marmota marmota marmota
GCCGGCCGCAGCCGGGCCCGGCTCGGCGCGCCCCGGCCCTCGGCTGGTCCCGCCGCCTGCGCCGCTGCTCCGCCGGCGAGAGCGAACTCGCCTCGGCCGCCTGCCGCCTCGCTCCTCGCCCGCCCGCCGGCAGCCGCCGCCGCGCGCCGCTTCCTCCTCCCCTTCTCTCTTTTCCTTCTCCTTCGCCGCCTCTGGAGCCGAGGTTGGCAAACCAGCACCTGCTGCTGGAGATCGCTGAGAACTGAAACAGGAAACCCCAAGCCAGGGGGAAAACCCGGGAGGCGTGGAGAAGGGTGAGGGGAGTTGCTGGGACCTGTCGGGCTCTACCCGGCTGCTGGGGCTGCCCGAGGTTCCCGCGCCTCCTCCCCTCTCACCCATTCCCTTTCCCGGCCCAACCCAGGGGTCCCAACCTCCCCTCGCCGCTCCCGCAGAGCTGTCCCGAGGGTGCGCCTGGGCTGGTCAACACCTTCTCCGCCCAGCAACACGGATCGTGCTTTGGGCATCAAGGGAAACAACGGGCTCCCTTCTTAGGGCATGTTTCCCGTGGTTGTTTATTTATTATCTATATTCTGCACGGAGGGGGGAAAAACCACACCCTGCATAAACAAGACCATTAAGGAAATTTAAGCAAATGAGGCTATTGGGATTTCACCCTCGGGAAGGACTTCTTTCAACAAGGAAATTGGCCTTGTTGGAAATGGCAATCATGTCAAAATCAAGGTTAAACCCAGAATAAATTCAGATCTCTTTCAGGAGATTGAGAAGAAACAGCCTTCTGTACTGAGGTGGGCACCTAAGTTGCAAGTGTGAACAACTCTGAGAGCCAAGAGCCTTCCTATTCTATGAACCCAACAATCTAGGTCAATATTTCAGAAATGTTCGAATAATCTTATTCACCTGCCTGTGGAATAGTTACCAAGATCATCATTCCTAGCTCTGGGCAGGATGCTTCTGCCTCTGGAGAGAAGGGAGGATCCTAGTGGACTGTGTGGCTACCATGTGCCACTTGGTCCGTAGTTTGCTTTAAATGCCTTATCTCATTTAATTGTCACCACAGCCAGGTGAGCTGGATATTATAATCCAGTTTATTGTAATAAAATAAAAAATCGACGCTGGAGTGTTTATCTGAGATTACACCACTTTTGACCACATTTTTCATCTTTAGAATCATTTCTTGCCTTTGCATTGTTTTCAACAGGGCTTAATAGATGGCTTAAGCCTGAATTTTGGCTACTTAATGGTAGTGGTATCCATGATATTTATGGGGACCCAAACTTTATAGTTTCCTGTTTAATATTCTTTACAGAAAAAAAATGACTTTATATGGCTCAGTTGAACAGCACGAATGCCTCCATCTCTTTGATTAGCATCTATTGCTCTTTTGTTATTGATGAGAGCCCAGGTAGAGCATCCTTCTGACTGATGCCCATGAGCATACTAGTTCTACCTGTAAGATGAAAGGAAAAGTGTCGAATGGAGCCTATTTTCCACTTTAGTAGGCCAATCTTGAGGCTTATTTAATAAAATTGTAGACAGGAGGCTGACTTTTGTGGTTTACATTCTTTCATAGCACCTTGAGGACCCTGGGAAAACTAGCAACCTGCTCTCTGCTGCAGGGTCAGATTTTATTGCCAGAAAGGGTAGGATGTTCTAGGAAAACAGCCTCTGTTCACTGGGCCAAACTCTCAGAAGTTTCTGGAGCAGGATTAGAGAGTAGCAGGGATTTAGGCTGGATTTGACAGTAAGTGACAACCTATGGCATGATTTTAGTGATGGCAGATAGTTTCCCCATTCCACAAAATACCACCCACACAGTGCCCTCTGTCCTACAATTCAGTCCAACTGAGTTCCATTCAATATTGATTAAGCATGGTTAAAGATCAGGGCACTCTTCTTAGGTCCTTTGGAGGTAAGAAAGATGAATAATAGTAGTCAATAACTAACATTTAACAAATGCTTACCAAGTTTTAGATATTCTAAGTACTTTGCATGTGTGTGATCTTATTTCAAAACTCCTAGAGGTGAAAACTCATTCTTATTTCCATTTTGCAGATGAGAAAACTGAGACCATGATTACACTCAATAAATGATCAATAGCATAATAACTAAAATTCAGGCATTCTGACCCCAGAATCAAGACCCATTATGTGAATAAGATACTGTAACTTTCCTTAGTTACCTTGTTATTTAGTTGGGAAGATAGAAAGCACATGGAAGTTAAAAGAAAACTAAGAAAATATAATAATTTATAAAAGTCTCAAATATGTGTCATGCTTAATAAATCTGTAAGGTAACAGAAAACAGAGGAATCACAGCAGGTTGGTATAGGTAAAAAAAACAAAGAAGATGAATCTGGGCTTTGAAAATGAGGATTTGGTCTGGATTGTGATATATGAATAGGATTTTGATAAGTGGGAGGATAAAGAAGGTCAGATCTGTGGAACTGACAGCATAAACAAGGAATGCCAGGGAAATATGGGGGACAGGAATAAGAAAAAGGTAGAGAGGAAAAGTAGGACAAAATTACAGAGATTTGCAAAATGAGAGAGGGAAACACATACACACTAAGAAAGAGATTATGTATCCTATATACCATTGGGAATCTGTGAAGGGTTTTGTCAAGAGATGATGTGGAGACTATCCTATTCTAGGAAGACCAACACTTTAATGGTTGTTGGTTATTGGATGGTTTGGAAAGGGGTGGGAAACAAATTTGAAACCTCATATGGCAGAACTGACCTAAAATTATGGTATAGATAGTGAGAGAGGAAAGGAAGAGACAGGTAAGTGATCCACTGTGATTTAACAATCACAGAGGCTTTGTGAATGATTGAATGCCCTTAGGAAAAGGGAGAAGTCCAAAATGACTTAATGGTTGTGAATGTGAAACTTGAAGTATTACTGACAGGGAAAAAAGGTGGGAGGGCAAGGTAGAGGAACTACTCTTTTTGTATTTAGATCACTTGGCCTAAGACAGAAACTTGAGATAATATTGAGATATGCACATGAAAATGTTACAGTATTATGTAGGAAAAGCAGATAGTTTGGTAAATGATGCCCTTATCTGCTATTGAGAGAGTGAGTATGAAACTTTAAAATGGTTTCTTTTATAACAAAACCCAGGTATGACTGTTCATCTTTGTAAACCAGAGTTGAAAAAAATTCTGATACAAATAAAATGTTTCTATGACTCTTGAGTTAAATGAACATTAGGGAATTCCTCTTATATTATCTTTTTCTTTTTTTGCCAGTTAATATTTATCTACAAGGAAAAGGGAATATATAGAAAAGAATTTTCATGAGCTCTGACAATATTAAGATGATGGGAGGAAAGTTAGAAATTATTTCATGTGATCCCACTTTTCATTTTGCAAAAGGCAAAATTGAGAATAAAATGATAGTAAAGCTTCACAATAGGCATTGGACAAATATGGCACTTTTGCTAGTACCAATTCTGGATAAAAAATTGTATTTTAGTTTTATAATCAAGTAGGGATCTTAAATTGCAACTTGGAATTGCACATGATTAAAGGAATCAAGTAGCCATGACTCCACAGAAGGCAAAATCTTGGGACAGCCTCACTAGTTAAAAGCACATACATTGGAAAGAACAGATACGGGGGAGAATGGTTGCAATAAAACACTTCTGCTTTTTAAAATGTAGCTCCCCAGCAGACTACCACACATCTGGTTTCACACTTGAGCCATAAAAGACAAGAGTTCTAGATGATTGTCCTATCCCACTGTGGCTACTTTAGTCTGGGGCTTCCAGTTTCCCAGCCACCTTATCTAAGACCTCTTGGTGCTTCAAATGGCTCATTATCTCAGGTTCAAAACTGTTATTCAGCTCAGGAAAATGCTTCTAGTTCAATTCAGAGTTTTCCAGGTGGTGTCCTTGGGAATTTTCTCATTGGAAATGTGTCAATGTAGTATAGCCACAATTGGGGCTGCAGAAGAGTTATTTCTCCTACTCTCAAGCCTCATGCTTTTACCATTTCTACCAAAACTTACCTTAGTTGAAACAATACCAGCAGTCCTCTCGATATACCATCTCCAGCTCTTCAGTCAGCAACTGATTTCCTCTAGTCAAAGAAGTGCTTCACACACATAGCCAGGTGAATATTGTGATGTTCCATGCAGTGTCTTCTATGTCTTCTAGAGAAGTTCTGGTTAATTTCCACAATCATGTCTAGCTTCTTTTGTCATCATTATTCAACAAAAGCCTTAGCACATGCTGTGTAGAGGAAAGACACAGAGAGATGAAACGCATACTTTACCCATGAACTTCAATGACTGGCTAGAGCTGCTGAGTTCTAAGGGAAAGGAAACTAGAGGACATGAGATATGTTCTGTTGACCAACCTCAGGGCTTCTTTCTTTTCATGGTTAACCACAAGATTCCATACTAGCAGCATGACTCTTTTTTTCCCCCAGAAATTGTGGGAGGACACCAGATAAGGTCACCAGAGAGCCAGAATAGCAAGGTTAGTGTCATACAGTCATGTGCTGGATTTTCTACCTGAGCCTGATAGGATAGCTGCCCAACTTCACCACATTTGGTAAACAGACGAATTTTGAGAACAATGAACTCCTAATAGAAGAAAAAAATGCATATAAGATAGCACTTTGCTACTGAGGACCAGTATTGATACTGTGCTGCTATTTGTGTTAAAGAAAATCTCTGCTTACATAATCATATAATTTTCTAATGAACACTTAAAAAACTGGTAACACTGGTTGTCCATGGGCAGGAGAACTAGTAATTGGAAAGAAAGGTTATATGAGAGATTCACATTTTACTCTATACTCTCTCCTAGTTTTTGAATTTAAAATTCGGTGCTTTGGCTTCATTAGTCAAAAACACTTTTAAAAGACTATGTTTATTGATGACATGTGTTTTGTCCATGCCTTTCTGATAGCTTCTATAAATAACCAGCTGTTACTTTTTTGGTGACTGAAAGAGGAAGTTAAGGGAATCCTGTGAGTTGTACTGTAGAGTCCGGGGCTTCCCAAGCAAGGGAAAGATTCCCATGACCATGTAGAAGGGGAGATCCCATAATTGCTCAAGGATTCCCAGCTAGCATTAATAAAATTAGTCACTGTCTTTACAACTTAGTTGTCAAAAGCTCTAAACTCAGATTCTATGAAGAGTTTTGATGGGAACTGCTTTAGCCAAGGGGAATGTTCAGGGATGTTCTCATGGACAGATTCAGGAAGGAAATTCACATGAGCTGGAGGTACTGCATGGGTGAGCTGTAAGAATGGGGCAGATGGAGCTTGCATGCTTTCTCATAATACTCATCCCCTAATATTGTGTGCATGTATGAATATGTAACAACAAATACCACCATTATGTAAAACTGTAATGCACCAGTAAAAAGTATGGGAAAATACTCATCACCTAGACTTATATTTGCTTATGTGTTTGTTTTCCCACAATTTAATATCTATGAATGCAAGATCTGTCTTGCTCCCTGTGCTGTCCTCAGGTCTTCTGTGCCTGGTGGGTAGAAGGAACTCAGGTTGCCTTTGGACAAAGGGAACACCCGATGACTCTCCAGTCTCTGGTTGCTTGTTTAGGCATAATTCTGTTAAAAAGTAGTAAAGATAGGGCCAGGATTCAGGACTCCAGTCTTTGAAAAAGTGAGCAAGGTAAACTTTAAATCTCAAAGGAACTGGGAAATTAGAAAAGTACTCAAGAGCTGGGGATGTAGCTCAGTGGTAGAGCACTTGCCTGGCACTTGCAAGGCCCTGGGTTCTAGCCCTAGCACAGCAAAAGAAAAAGAAAAATACTCCAGCATGGGGGAACAAGTCAAGGAGTCAAGTATTAAACTAGTAGAAAATGGAATGGGCTTGGTTTTAAAAAGAAAGAAAAGGGAGCTGGGGTTGTGGCTCAGTGGTAGAGTGCTTGCCTAGCATGGGTGGGGCTCTGGGTTTAATTCTCAGCAGCGCATATAGATAAAAATAAAAGTTCATTGACAACTAATATATATATTATATCATATATATATGAAAGAAAAAAGGAAAAACAAGGGTTCATGGAGGAGGATTTCACCAACTTTAAATGAAAAAAGAAAACAACCTTATGAGCAAAGAAACAACAAATGGTGCAATAATAAAAGAGCAAAGTGAGTCCTATAAGAAGAAAGGCTGCAACTTACAGGAAGAGCAGGATTATCAGCAGAGCAGGCTTGCTGCTGAGTCACTGCACTGCCAGAGACTTGGGTAGTTGGGATGGACTCAGACACCTTGATGTAGGGTCAAGATGGGCTTCAGAGTCTAGGAGGGGGGAAGACAAATAAATTTTGTGACTGAGGTCAAATGGCTATAGGGCAAACAATCAATCTAGATAATTTCAAGTACTGACTTTCAACCATAGAGTGGAAGTCAATGGAAAATTTATACTATCAGCTGTTTTTGTTTGAACACTGAATATTTGGAAGATATTCAAAGACTATCCAGAAGATCCAGGGAGGAGATGTTAAGGATATTTTCATGAATCCCTAAGCAAGTGCCAAAGGCCTAGGTGGGATATGAATTTTCTGTGCACCTTGGAGATTCAAATATCAATGATGTTTATTGAGTACTACTAAGTGTCAGGCACTGTTTGGATATACCACTCCTTCCTTAGGCAGACTTGGAGAATACCTAAGCTGAAGGCAGTTGCTGCTTTCTTCTATTCTGCCAACTCTTCATCTTCTTCTACTCTATTCTCTTCTCATCCCTCAGCCACATACATCTTCTTGATCTTGCTGTTCCTCTCTCAGAACATTCTTTCCACACTATATACAAGGCTCTCTCCCTAATGTCCTTCATATTTCTGCTCAAATGTCGCTTTATTGGGGAAGCTAACACCCCATCTAGATTATTAGTCATATCTCTCTGGATATACATTTTGGTCACTATCCATTTCCCTTAACCCTATTTTTCTTTTCATTTTTTTAGCATTTTTTTTTTATTACATATATACTTATATATATATGCTCCTAGAAATATATATATGTTTGTAGGTATATATATATATATATATATATATACACACACACACACACACACACACACCTATATATATAGAAATATGTGTGTGTGCTTAATGATGTGTGTGTGTGTATTTACAAGGAGGCCAGGAGGATGCTTTTGGCTTTAATGTTCACTCAACACAGAATAAAAACTATAGGTTTATAATATTACCATGATTTTGAGGGCTGGGGAATGGGATCAGGATCAGAATATAAAAATAGTAGATTATGTCCTATTAATAAAGAAATGGCTTTATAGAGGTAGCAATATGTGAATGGAAATTTGTTTACTTGAAGGTGAAAATGAAATAAAATTTTTTTGAACAAGGTAAAAAGAAAACACACATGTCATCACTATTGGGATACAGCACAGGAAACAGACAGGTGTAGATGCGTAGATGAAGCTTTCTTCAGAGGTTCCCAGTGAGCACAACAAGGAGACAAAGGAATGTGAGAAGTCTGTAGTTCCCCAGGTGTCTGCTGCCCATCATAACCAGCCAGATGTGGATTTTCTAGTCAAGTCTTAACTTACACCAGGGACCTTGGTTTCCTTTGGCTTCTGTGATGCCACTTCTTTCCTGGTCCCCTCCTTACTTCTCCTGACAAGTCTCTTTGGGGTTTTTCTTCTGTTCACTTGTACAAATAATTTCCCTTAGGCTCATTGTCTTTTGGCTCTACACAGATGCTTGGGGTTTCTCCTTTGGCATTAACTACTGCCTATCTTCTGGTTGATAATTGCCAAATCTGTCTCTGCAGTCCATAGTGCCTGACACTAAATGGGCACACAATAAAAACATCATTCATCTGTTCAAAATGAATAAACTGATTTTATTAGGTACCTACTCTGTGTCAGCTATTGCTGTACGTACTGAAAATTTTCCCTCTCTGATAGAGCTTATGTGGCATACTTAAAATAAAGGAATAAAGTGGAGCACAAACTGGCTGAAGGCTAGTTTGTGGATGGTGATGAGAGAAGACCTCTTTTAAATCTTATTTGAGCTGAAATGATGTTAAGGAGCCATGCAAAGCACATTGCAGGTAGAGTCAGTGGCATAAGAGGAGCTTCTAGATTAGTAAAAATTGGTGGCTCAAAGAAGAGAATAGAAGGCTGTGCACTGGAGCATGGTGAGGGAGGGAAGGCACTGGACCCAGGTAGGCTTGCACCTTGGGGCTGGTCCTGTGCTCTCCTATTTGCTCTGGACCTCACTTCTCATTGTCTTACCCCTGGCCATCCTCCCTTTTTACCTGACCTGCCTGGCCCTTGTAGGCATGTGCTTTTGTAACCCTTTCCTGTTCTTGGTCAATTGCACTGGCAGTTAGGAAAAGGTTTTGTACTTTTGTTTACTTCCTAGCCTTTCCATAGATAGTCTGCTCTCTTTGCTTGCAAAACCTTTCCCCTAATAACTGTGTGAGAAAAGGTTCAGCTCAGCATCTCCTTCCATTCTAAAACCTTCTTAGATCTCATCTATTTTGGTTAGATGTCTCTCTTCTGTGCTTTCAGAGTTCCACTTATAAGTTTCAGAAAAGTTGAGTGTTTCCCCCAAATTATACAATATACCCAGGATTAAAACCTATGTTCATATTCATCATGCCTCAGGAAAACTGTTGGGAGAATTACGTGGGGTGATGCTTGTAAAGTGCTGAGTATGAGCCTTGACTTTTGAAAAACACTCAATAGAAGTAAGCTTTAATTCCAGACACAATCTCTGCCTCCAATAAACTTACGGTTAAACCAGGGTTAAAAGTCTAGTTTACTTTACCCCAAATAAGTTGGAGAAAACAATCTGAATACCTAGAATGATCTTTAGTATAGTTCTAACTACTGTCATTTGTATCCCTTTCTGTAAAGTACCTGCATTTAACAAGTGATGATGACATTCTCTGAAAAAGAAAATATTAATGAACCTAGATGCAAAAATCCTCAATAAAATTCTGGCGATTCGGATACAAAAACATATCAAAAAAATTGTGCACCATGATCAAGTAGGATTCATCCCTGGGATGCAAGGCTGCTTCAATATACGGAAATCAATAAATGTTATTCACCACATCAATAGACTTAAAAATAAGAACCATATGATCATCTCCATAGATGCGGAAAAAGCATTCGACAAAGTACAGCATCCCTTTATGTTCAAAACTCTAGAAAAACTAGGGATAACAGGAACATACCTCAATATTGTAAAAGCAATCTATGCTAAGCCTCAGGCTAGCATCATTCTGAATGGAGAAAAACTGAAGGCATTCCCTCTAAAATCTGGAACAAGACAGGGATGCCCTCTCTCTCCACTTCTGTTCAACATAGTTCTCGAAACACTGGCCAGAGCAATTAGACAGACGAAAGAAATTAAAGGCATCAAAATAGGAAAAGAAGAACTTAAATTATCACTACTTGCAGGTGACATGATTCTATACCTAGCAGACCCAAAAGGGTCTACAAAAAAACTATTAGAGCTAATAAATGAATTCAGCAAAGTGGCAGGATATAAAATCAACACGCATAAATCAAAGGCATTCCTGTATATCAGTGACAAATCCTCTGAAATGGAAATGAGGACAACCACTCCATTCACAATATCTTCAAAAAAAAAATAAAATACTTGGGAATCAACCTAACAAAAGAGATGAAAGACTTATACAATGAAAACTACAGAACCCTAAAGAGAGAAATAGAAGAAGATCTTAGAAGATGGAAAAATATACCCTGTTCATGGATAGGCAGAACTAACATCATCTAAATGGCGATATTACCAAAAGTTCTCTATAGGTTTAATGCAATGCCAATCAAAATCCCAACGGCATTTCTTGTAGAAATAGAGAAAGCAATCATGAAATTCATATGGAAAAATAAAAGACCCAGAATAGCAAAAACAATGCTAAGCAGGAAGTGTGAATCAGGCGGTATAGCGATACCAGACTTCAAACTATACTACAGAGTAATAGTAACAAAAACAGCATGGTACTGGTACGAAAACAGGCGGGTGGACCAATGGTACAGAATAGAGGACACAGAAACCAATCCACAAAACTACAACTATCTTATATTTGATAAAGGGGCTAAAAGCATGCAATGGAGGAAGGATANGGAGGGGAGGGGAGGGGGGATAGTAGAGGATAGGAAAGGCAGCAGAACACAACAGACACTAGTATGGCAATATGTAAATCAATGGATGTGTAACTGATGTGATTCTGCAATCTGTATATGGGGTAAAAATGGGAGTTCATAACCCACTTGAATCAAAGTGTGAAATATGATATATCAAGAACTATGTAATGTTTTGAACAACCAACAATAAAAAATTTTTAAAAAAAGAAAATATTAAAAGGAAGAGCAGGTCTTGTTGGGAAAATGACAAATTTAGTTTTAGACATACTGAACTCAAAGGTGTTTCTGGAATGTCCAATTGAACTAGACAAATGGCAGCACAATTCACCCCATTACTTAAGCATTATTCTTTTTTTTAGAGAGAGAGAGAGAGAGAGAGAGAGAGAGAAAATTTTTAATATTTATTTTTCAGTTTTCGGTGGACACAACATCTTTATTTTATTTTATGTGGTGTTGAGGATCGAACCCAGCACCCCACGTATGCCAGGCGAGCACATTACCGCTTGAGCCACATCCCCAGCCCAAGCATTATTCTTGATTCCTCCTTTCCCTCAATTCCACATTTAATTCAACATCCAGGCCTTATCCTGTCTACCTTTAAATGATCTCTGTAATAAGCCCTCTTCTCTTCTACCATTACCTGGATCACAAGCCTCACCATCTCTGTGCCTTGCCTACTCCATCTGTAAAATATGGATACTTATAGTGTTGACCTCTTGGGGTTGTTGTGAAGCTTAAATAAGATAATTTATATAAAGCATTCAGAGTGCTGTTTAGCATTAGAAAAAACGAGGGAGCAAAAAGTAAAGAAAAGACCAAGATTGTATGGGACCATGGAATACAAGGAACAAATGTTTCTAGAAGAAAAGTAGCTATCAGCGGTTAAGAAGATTGGGAACTTCCAAACACGTGATGTTTTGTTCTGTTAGGACATGTTTACACAAGAGTGGTGAAATAGAAAGTTGAACAGGGTTATTCCACCCAATCAGTTCATCAGAATAGTGTACACAACCATTATCTGCAGAAAGGTTGAGTCAACGGGAGACTCAGCTAGAATCTGCTTGACACAAACCACCTCTGTTGAGTCAAAACTGTATTTGCCAGGCCTCCTTGTAGGTTGCTGACAAGTCTGTGGACAGGCTTCCTTTGAGGTCAGTTTCCTACTCCTGTTGAATCAGCAGAGGCCAGAGAGAGATGTGACTGAACTACCATGGCTGGCCAGGGCAGCTTTCATAGCGGGGACCCAAGATGGAGTGGTTCTCCTCTGAAGTGACTATGGCTCTGGGTGTGGTGGGAACCATGACTGGCACTTACAATTTAGAGATACAGTTCAGTTGAGGAAAAAAAAGCATGATGCTTAAAGTCAAATGACTAGTTTTGAGGCCAAGCAATTCAGTTCACATGTGATACACCATATGAATAAACAAATACATTTCTCTACTACATGATTTTTCTTTTGAAAAATGGATATGTTCATAATTTCAGAGGTGTTTGGTTTTGAAAGCATTATGATAAGTGTAACCATCTTGAAGCATCCATGTCCTGAATAACCTTTTTTGCTTAGTAGGAGAGACAGTTTTAATTGCATTATTAAGCTAATTGCTAAAACTCTTTGCTAAGATACTGCTTGGAGGGATACTACTCTTTGGGAATAGGACAAAAATACAATTCCCACTAAAGGTTTTTTCTTCTCTCATAGGTAAAGAAAAAAAGAATTCCTTAATACTAGTAAGAAATAATATGGGCCAACTCCGGCAAGAAGAATCTACATCTGCTATGTTTAG
Source organism: Marmota marmota marmota (assembly GCF_001458135.2). Taxonomy (NCBI): domain Eukaryota; kingdom Metazoa; phylum Chordata; class Mammalia; order Rodentia; family Sciuridae; genus Marmota; species Marmota marmota. Next base: position 13,871,806 of record NW_026000242.1, read on the forward strand.
CACAATTTACTGTGATGATTTGGTCTCCTAAGAAGTAGGATGAAATGAAGTAGACTAGCCAAGACTTCTCTTTTAAAAAAATTAGTTGACAAATAAAAGTTGTACTTATTTATGGTATACAATGTGATGTTTTATAATATGCATATATCGTGGAATAGCTAAATAAAACTAGTGAACATATCTATTACTTCACATACATTTTTTTCTTTGTGGTGAAAACATATAAAATCTACTTTCAGCAATTTTCAAGCATACAGTACATTTTTAAGGTTCCTCTTTAAGGAAGCAGAACACTTAAGTAAAGAAATCAGATAAGAAAATAGAGAATGAATAGAAGGAGGGAAAATCCAATGGAACAGGTTGATCTAGAATTTCCCAGATGTTCTTAGTGGATAGGAAGTATTCCCCAAATCAAACTCCCTGGACAGGCCAGTCAGTGTGAAGAAAAAACAGGCTGGAAGCCATTGTATGACGCAGGGACTGTAGGCCAAGTAAGAACAAACAGCTGATTGCTGATATCCAATGCATGTCAATACAATCAGTGCCTCCTGGAAAGTAGATTCTGGAATTCAGAAGGAGAATGCCCAAAATGAAGTTAAATGCTTTGGCTACTACAAGGCTGACCACTACCTTGTAGTCCAGAATGTATGTTTTTATGCTATCTTCTCTTTTAACCTAGGAGAAACTGCCTTTCATCTCAAACTATAATATATATACCTGGAATAACATGTCCAATATTATTTAAGGTAAATACAATAAAGTTCCCAAGATTCTGCTATCATACAGTAGAATTTGTTAAAGATTATTGGAGATCTGACATCATCTCTAGAAGTTTTGGAGAACCAGACTTGGAGACTATGGAGCCAGTCACCATGCTCAACTTTACTTAGTACAGCTTTCCCAGGAAGAATCCGTGTCTCAGCTGATTGGCAGAAACCACAGTCTGTAGCATCTCCAGCTTGATTCTGGCGCTAGAATCAAGAAGTGGCCACTAGAATCACTGTGTCCACTGCCTTTGGAAAATGAATATAATTTCTGTGTCTGCTCTTATCCTTGCCAGACAGACTCTAGGAAGCTCTTTCTTTTTTTTATCATTAACTTCTGACTCCAAATCAGAGGTGAAAGCATTCCATCAGAGGAGTCTAGGCCATGTGCTAGCACCCCAGCTACGAAGGGTTCTGGGTAATCTAGTACCCGGTATGGTCAGCTTCTATAGCAAAGGGTTCTAAATGCTTGGGAGAGGGACATAAACATTCAAAATATACATAAGTTTTGTCTCTAAGAGTTATTGACTTTGATGAATAAATCCTTCATTTAATTTATATGAGATATTTTGATGCACAACTCTGAAAATCCTAGACCTTATCTTTTAGCTCTCAAATCTGTTTGGCAATTTCTGAGAAATCCCCAAGAAAGTGAAGACAGTACTGATTGCATAACTTTTGGTTAACAATAAACTAAACATACATTGGTGGTACCATAAGATAACATCACTTAGTAAACTCATAGCCACCTTAGTTTGTGTAAGTGTACTCTATGATGTTCACACAACAATAAAGTTATCAAATGAGGCATTTCTCAGATTATAACCCCTCTTTAAGTCACACATGAGTGTATATCTTTCTGAGGACTATTAGTATATAATATTATACTAATAGTCAGTAGTATTTTTAGTTCAAATATATGCCAATAGTATTTTTAGTTCAAAACCTTGAAAATTTACTAGCATTAAAAATCAAGAAATGGTTTTTATTATACAAATACAACTGTTAATATATTCAGTATCCACCCATAGAAATAATGAATAGATTGGCGGAAAAGCTTGTGGTAAGACACTTTCACACTCAGATATGCCAAGATTAGATAGCATTAAAACATTGATAATAGCAATAATAATAATTAAAAAATTAAACAAGGAAGGGGAGCATGAAATATTTTATTTACTGTTAGGTTTTTTTAATACTTCTTATAATATACACATGTAGTAAAGACACTTCAATATTTTAGTTGCTGCTGGAATGCTTTTGTGGTCCCACATCTAGACTGTAATAACAAGTTCTCTTATCAAAGCTATCTAATAGTCATTTCACAATGCTCAGCAATGCTAGTTGTGACACAGATGCATGCCTCATGTAAAAATTTCTAATATCTCTGGTTCCTGTACTTCCCCCTCAACTCCTAGTATAACTAATTTAGGAGTTAGGAAATGTATAAACAAGATGGGAATTAGACTATCCTCAAAAACCTGGGAGTTTTTTGTCCATATGCTTTCGGATGTTCCATCCTGAGACCACATTTCCCAAGTGCTGTTAATGAAGGAATGAGTGGCCTTTCATTGGTTCTTACTCAGTCTTTGTCTTTCCTATGAGTCATTATTGTTTTCCAGCTATATGCTGTGGCCAGCTTTGCTTTAAATATGTCATTTTCATTCATTTGGAAACTAAAGAGCTGTGCTTTGCACCACGATCTTTGTGTCAGCAAAGCTAGCTCTGTTAGACTAAATGCAGACACATGTTTGCAGTTAGTGTGAAGTGTCACAGGCTGCCAGTTTCAGAAAAACAGTCACACTGAGCGTGTTATAAGTCCCCTTAAGGAGGGCTTGAAGGATGGATGCCTGAGGCTAATAACATCTCAGGCTTTGTTAAAAAAAAAATAGGCCCTTATCATTGTATCTGGGAGACAGAGAACGTGGCCTATAGAATTCCTTGTAAAAGAGTGCCACCCAGGATATTTATCCTGTAAGTGACTTATGGGATAGGCATCTTATAAGGGGTAAATGAGTTAATACACTCATAACACTTCAAACAATGCTTAGTTATCAAGACTCTCTTTTTATGTATGCTGTATCTTTATTACAACAATGTGATCTTTATAACAACTCAGATAAGGAAACTAGGCCAGGGATATTAAATAACTTATCCAAAATCAAACAGCTAGAAAACAGTGAAGTCAGAATTCAAACCCAGTTCTGCCTATATCCAAAGCTTTGGTTACAAGTTAACTCAATCTAATACCTAGAATTATAGTCCTTTTTTTTAAACAGGAGAGGAAAAGTGTTATATTTTACACATGGAAAGGAAAAAGTATGAATTCAACAGAACTGAACCTAATGTGATGTTTAAAGAAAGGACTCCTCATACATGGTTCCAGAATGGAGTCACTCAGGTCTGGCCCAAAGCCATTTAACATTCTGATGAAGGATTCTGTTGACTGTTGTGTTCTTAAGTGTAGTCACACCCTCCCCCAAATTACTCACTATAAAAATAATCCTGCAGGCATAGGAAACTGGATGTGTGATAATGAAGAGAGGAAATAAAGAATTAGAAATGTCAAGATATGTTAACCCTGGGGCTAGTGAGAACAACCACGGAGCTGTCAGTAGATATTCAATAAATATTTTATTAATGAAAGAATTTAGAGATTGTCTCAGAATGCTGTACACATAAAGCACAGGTTACATGCAAACAGAATTAAGGACTTTCAGATCCTAATACCAATAATTTATGACTGCAGAATTCTAACAAGCATTTTGAAAAATATGTGGATTCTTTCAAGAAGAGACATGTGGTTGCACAGAGCAGAAAGAGTTATTATGGTGAATTCTAGGAGGCCTAGGAGTCTATAGTTAGCATGGCCCCTGGCATCTCATAGTTTTTACAACATACTTGAATTAAACTGTATCAACTTCTAAGAGTTGAATATCCTTTAGGGAGTAAGTGCTGCAAGGAAGAGGGAGTTGCCCAAGACCCAAGGCACTGTTCTGCAGTGTTTTCTAGAGACCGTCCTTACTAGTAAGAGAAGGGTACCTCTCCACAAAGCAGCAGGTTGATCAGTTTTTTAACTTAGCGGGTAAATAGCACATCTCCAAAAGCCCTTGTTCTCCTAATTTCAGCCAGATTTCATTTCTCTGACTCCAAAAATAGGTTAATTGTGGCTCCTATGTTTTCCCATGGCAGCTTATGTGGTATTCCACTGTGGCTCCCAACAGGAGTAGGTTTTGTAAGATTATATGTTTACCTCTTCAAGAGGTATGTGGGCTGCCCATGCTGAGTTATCTCACTGCCTAGAATGTTGCTTGGCATATGGTAGGCACTTAGTAGATAACTGTTGAAATGACTGAAGTTAAGTCATACAGGAACAGGATTTTTATTTTTTATTTTTGTATCAGGAATTGAATCCAGGGGCCTTTAACCACCGAGCCATATCCCCAGCCATTTTATAAATTTTATTTAGAGACCAGGTGTTGCTGAGTTGCTTAGAGCCTCACAAAATTACTGAGGCTGGCTTTGAACTTGCCATTCTCCTGCTTCAGCCTCCTAAGCTGCTGGGATTACAGTCATACACCAACATACATGGCAGCAACAAGAAGTTTTAAGAATGCTATGGGAGGGGATCTCCAGCTGCAGTTGGCACAGCTGTTCATGAGTTGTTATTTAAAATTTGTTGCCTTTGATTTATTGGATTGCAGGAATTAAGATATATATTATCAGGTTTAGTTTTAAACCTGCTTATTGTGCATTTTTTGTACACTGGGCACTGTGATGAGTAAGACAGGGTTCTTACTCTTATGGAGCAGTCTGTGGGGTAATGTTATAGTTTAGATATGTGGTGTTACCCAAAAGCTCACGTGTGAGACAATGCAAGAATGTTCAGAGGTGAAATGAATAGATTATGAGAGCTGCAACCTAATCAGTGGATTAATCCACTCGAATGAATTAACTGTGTGGTTAATTCAGGTAGCAGGTAGGATGTGGTTGGAGGAAGCAGGTCACTGGGTGGTGTGCCTTTGGGGCATACATTTTGTTCCTGGTCAGCAGAGCTCTCGGCTCTCTTACTGCCATGTTCTGAGCTGCTTTCCTTTGGCCACACCCTTCTGCCATGATGTTCTGCCTCACCTTGGGCCCAGGGCAACGAAATCAACTGATCATTAACTGAACTCTAAAACTATAAGCCAAAATAAATTTATCCTCTAAATTGTTCTTGTTGGGTATATTTGTACCAGTGATGTAAACCTGACTAAAACAGGTAGAGTGTACCTAAATAAATAACTATAACCCTGTGTCATATTGTAATGCTAGATTCGTGGGACCCCAATAGACCTCCAGGAGCTGAATCCAATGCAATCACATAAGAGTCTTTATTGCAAGTTCGAGCCTGGACTCACAACCATTCCCAATGCAGCAGTCCTAGAGCGTGAGTCCCAGTCCTTTGTTCAGTGAGATTTTATAGGTTTTGAGCGGATACTCTATGCGTCACAACATCACACAGCAAATCATTCCACACCACAGGAAAATCAAACAACAACTCTTAACATTGGTTAGCACATTCACTGGTGGGAACAAGTTGGGTAGGGATAATTGGTTAGTACAAGAGGGGGATTCCTTTGAACTGATTGGTTTAGGCCACGAGGGGTGTACGTGCTAAACTACATGGTTTCCTAACATGTTATCAACCACCATAAACTACTGGGGGGTCATCTGGCATCTCAGGTATTTTCCCTGTCTCATGCTGATTGGTGGTTGCTAGGGTGTTGCTGTGGGTCTTCACTTAGCCTAACTGAGTCAGGGACACCTGGCACAGCAGATCTCTCCTGTTATTTGCAGACAAACAACTCAGCAGGGTGGTTATCTGCCTAGAAAGGCTCTGTGGGTTTTTCCAAGGACAAGGATCATGCCCCCTTCCTTAGGACAGGCTTTGCTCTGAGGTAGAGGCTGGTTCCTCAAAAATGGAGTCACATCAGTTTCTCAATATAATCAATAGTAAAAGTGCTTACTCTGTATTAAAACTTGTTCTAAGTACATAATTTAATTATAACAATTCTATTAGATTAATATGGCTATTGTCCCCTTTTGAGTCAGGTTTGGCATCACTGTGACCAAAAAATCCAACAAGAACAACTTAGAGGAGGAAAAGGTTATTTTGGCTCATGGTATCAGAGGTCTCAGTCCATAGGCAGCAAACTCCATTGCTTTGGGCCCAAGATGAGGCAGTACCTCATGGGGTAAGAGTGTGGTAGAGGGAAGATGCTCCCCTCATGACACCAAGGAAGCAGTGGGGGAAGACAGAAAGGGGCCCCAGGAGAGATGCAGCCTTCCTGGGCATGTACCCAGTGACCCACTTCATCCAGCCACACCCCTCCTATCTACAGTTACCACCCAGACAGTCCATTTAAACTAGAATGGATTGATTACAGAACAGTTCTTACAGTCTAATCATTTTACCTCAGAATTTTACCCTGAATCAACACAGGAGCTTTTGGGAGGCACTTCATACCAAAATAATAACATTCCTTTTTAGATCAGGAAACTGAGACCCAGAGAGATTTAAAAAAAAATGTTGAAGATTACATAGTGACTAAGTGATTTGAGTGAGGGGATCAATCAGATTAATTTGAATTCAGAAACCAAGCTAGAAACTGTTGCATTGTAGCACTCCAGTACAGAAGAGGGAGGGGTAACTTTGGGGCAGGAGAAGAGGAAGGGAGGATGGATGCCAAGAAGCATCAAGGAGGGCATAGTCTTTAATATAAAGTTGTGAATTATAAATGCTAAGACGTCAGGTGGATGGGTTGGCAAAGGAGCCAAGAGGGAACAGCATTTGCAAGACATGGACAATTTAAAGTCAGAGTGTGATCAAGGAAATGAGATACTTCGGTACTAATTAAAGCAGAGCATGCAAGGCACAGAGAGGTTTAAGAGTGGACAACCTATCATGGGAATTAGTAAATCCTCAAAATTCAGTACCCTCTGGCTTTGCAGGAGGTAGAATGGGGATTTTTAATTCTGCTACTCAGATACTTGATGGTCATGTATCTGGCCAGAACTGTGGGCAAATTGAACCTCTTTTTAAAGATAAAGTTAGCCTGCCTCAGACATTCATTATAATAGCAAAAAATTGACTACAGATTACAAATGCCATGGGTTGCTACTATCCTATCACAATCTCCAATATATAGCATAATAGTTGGTATATTGTGGGCTCCCAATGCTTTTTGTTGCATGAATGAACAAAAAAATAAGACTGAGAACTTATCACTAAGAAAAGCTTAGTCTTAAGGAAATCAGAGGAAAAACAAAAAGGACTAGGGAAGTTGGGCTTATAAACTAAAAAAAAAAAAAAATAAGACATAAGGACTGGAATGGCTATATTGTCTGATAATGGTTAGAGCTTTCACTTGAACAGGAATTGGAGGACCCAGAGAAGTCAGCATGCTTCTGGGATACAATTTCGATTGACATGATAATAAAGGTGAGAGTATACACAAATTTCTCTTGAAGTAGCCAAGGTGTTCATAGCTCTGTTTTCTTTCTTAAAAAGAAATGTTACACAATATATAAGTATGGTCATAATGATCTAAATGACTTTTATATAGGAAATCCAATAGCAAATTTCTTATGATTATTGCTTGTAGATTATGTTGATAAACATCTCACTTGACAGACTGTTTTGATTTAGGGCTATAATATAGCACCTAGAAGCACAGAGCATTTGCATGTCACAAAAGGTAATTTCTAAATAACATTACTCTCAGTGAGGTAGAGGTTGCCTTCTCTGTCCAGGATCTATGTGTCAACAGTCTCTATGGCTGGCTGAGATCAATACATGCTTTTAAAAGTAAAAACAGTAGAGGTCAGATTGTCATTCTGTCATTAATATATAAGAAGATTCAGTATCATCTTGGATGATCATTTCTTCCTATATACAGAAATAGATCAGAAAATCATAAGAATTAAAAAAAAATCAGGGGCTGGGTATGTGGCTCAAGCAGTAATGCGCTCGCCTGGCATGCGCGGTGTGCTGGGTTCGATCCTCAGCACCACATAAAAATAGAATAAAGATGTTGTGTCCACTGAAAACTGAAAAATAAATACTAAAAAATTCTCCCTCTCTCTCTAATAATAATAATAATAATAATAGAACCGTGAAAAGCATCCACATATATTAAACAAGTTGTCAAGAAAATCTTAGGGTTCTATTAATTCTCTGACATTACACATGAAAAGTCTTATTTCTCCTTCATTAAGATATAAAACAAACAGGGTGAGCAGACCTGTGACCAACCTGCAGATCAGGCCCAGGGGTCCGCAGGCGTGGTAGGAGGGGCAGGGCAGATCCGCCGCCCGCGCCTCCAAGGTAGGCAGACCTGCAGCAGACCGGCGGATCAGGCCCAGGAGCCTGCCGTCCTGGTACACACACCACCCTAATTGGAGTAGGGGCAGAGCAGAGTCGCCGCCCGTGCCAGGAACAGGCCCAGCATCCTGCAGGCGGGGTAGTCACGACACCCCAATTGGAGTAGGGGCAGAGCAGAGCCTCCACCCGTGCCCGA